>NC_064621.1:84777266-85080296 GCF_023898315.1 Schistocerca nitens | reverse complement strand
ATCTTCTCCACTTCAGTAGCTATCTGGCCTCAACGTGCAGTAACATACTGTCCCCACACCCTCCACCCAACAGTTTCTACTCCCTCTGTCCTATTTTCTCCTCCCCGTTCTCATCTCCTACCCTGTTTATTTGCTGCCCTCTTACAACACATGCGCCTGTCTTTCCCCACTCCTCCTCTTCACTTATTTTTTCCTCATCTCCCAGCCCCACAACCTCCTGATGCTGTGTGCCTGTTGGCTTTCTAGTATGTGCCCACTCCACCAAAAAGCATTCATCCCCCCCTCCCCCAATCCCACCCCACCAGCCCCCTATACACTTCTATCCCTTCCCCTTCCTTGCCCCCTCCAGATGGCTGCTTGCAACTCACGTGGTAATTGAATTCCAGCCTGTGATGGTGGAGTTGGCAGTCAAGTGTGCATGAGATGTGCTTGCTTGTGTATATGAATGATGTCTGTTTCTCTTTTGCTGATGAATCTTTGGCCGAATGCTTTATTCAGGTGTCTTCTAATTGTGCCTGTCTGCAACTTAACGTGTCTTCTTTACAGTAAGTACTAACATGTCTTTTCCTACATTGTTAATCTTTTCACTGGATTATGCACCAGAAAGTCGTTACTTCCACGCTTCTGATTTTAATATCTCCTGTTAGTTTCATTGCTTCCGGCTGTGAAATGCACTTTACAAGACAGCATTTCTTAAACATTTACCAAGAATTAAGTATTATAAATGGAATAAACTTATGGAGACATCAAAAACTTGTATGACTACACTGCTAATTACACAAAAAAGAATTGGATGAACTTAAGTATGGCAGAAGTATGATACATGCTTGTCCAAAAATACTGTGTAACTCATGGCCAATCCTCACTTGTATATTTTTGGGAGGGAACTTATAGTGATTACATTCTGGTGCCTGTCTGGATACCATTCGTGATGGAGACTTAGTGTGGGTTGCACAAAATAGATTGGCAGACGCAGGCGAATGATCCTGTATACATCTACCTCCGTCAATAAATACAATGTCACAGACTATGAATTCAACTTTCCATGTTTCTACTAACAATTTTCTCTACTAATCACTGCAAACAAAATTAATTACACAACACAACACACTACATGAACATGTTTGACATAAGGATCATACAACTTCTGCCATGGCCTTACATTACCAAAGATATTACATAACTTTGCGAAAGTAATCATAATAGGAGGAGAGGTGATACTCCTACGTGGCGCGTCCCAGGTGGCGAATAGGGAAGTTCTCACCGGTTTACCGGCGGATTTGAGTGAAATAAAATAGCTCTTGCTGACAACATACACCCTCTGTGGTTAACAACCATAGTTGTAAATCGGAGATTGCTCCAACTAAGGTTGACAACCTTCGAAAGTCGAAAATGGAAAGGTCTTTTAGGAAAAAAATTCCACCATCCTGCTCAAAAAGGCAGGAAGAGGCTACATTGGATTCGGTGGGTAGTCAACTAGAAGACAGCAACAAATTGGAGCATTTGCAACCATCAAAATGTACACTAAAACACAAAAAGAAGATTAAACATGAGCAAATAAATTATATAGTAACACACAACATAAACTCACTACTTCAGACCGGAAAACTCAAGGAGCTCACAGATGAACTAAATAAACAAAAAATTTTAATAACAAGGATCCAAGAAATGGGAAACACCACAGTGGACCCATTCAAATCACAAGGATACAGAATTTATAATGGGAACCCAGGACCGAGGGCAATGAAACAATGTCCCCAGTTTGGAACAGGGTTTTTAGTAAACATAAAAATAATAGATTCAGTAACAGTTTTCCAAGCAGTATCACCAAGAATTGCGACTCTAAGCTTTAAAACAATGAATAAAACCTATACAACAATAAACGCTCATGCCCCAACAAATGAAAAAAATTATCTAACAAAAACAAAAACTCTTTGCCTTTACAAATGTCTGCTTGTGTCTGTGTATGTGCGGATGGATATGTGTGTGTGCGAGTGTGTACCTGTCCTTTTTTCCCCCTAAGGTAAGTCTTTCCGCTCCCGGGATTGGAATGACTCCTTACCCTCTCCCTTAAAACCCACATCCTTTCGTCTTTCCCTCTCCTTCCCTCTTTCCTGATGAAGCAACCATTTGTTGCGAAAGCTTGAATTTCGTGTGTATGTTTGTGTTTGTTTGTGTGTCTATCGACCTGCCAGCACTTTCGTTCGGTAAGTCACATCATCTTTGTTTTTAGATATATTTTTCCCACGTGGAACGTTTCCCTCTATTATAAACAAAGGAAGAGTTAGATAAATTTTGGGACCTTCTAGAACAAACTGTGAACAGAGTAAATAAAAAGAATGTAAAAATCTTATTGGGAGATTACAATGCCCAGTTGGGAAAAGATAGGAAATATAAAGATATAATTGGAAAATGGAGTCCACATAAATTTACGAACAAACACGGTCAAAGACTTGTAGAACTCTGCAGAGAACACAACCTTATATCTAAATCAACATACTTTAAGGGAAGCCAAGTAAACTTAAAACATGGAAACATCCAGACTAGAGGAAGGGGGAGTGGCAGCTTGACCATGTGTGTATGGACAAAAATTTTCATAAGGAGATCCACAATGTTAAAGTACTGAGAGGAGTAGACACAGGCTCAGACCATTATATAGTTAAAATTAAAATCAAATTCACTCCATTAAAGAAGAGGACTGTAAAAACTAATAAAATAAAAAGGAGGTTTGACCCACATCAGCTAATTAAAAATAATAAATACCAACAAATAACACAAACCATCAAATTAACAGATGATCTAGAACAACTAGTGCCTAATCTTAAAAAAGCAGAGAATCTAGCTCCCTTGAACCCATGAAGGAATCATGCATGGTGAACATCAGAATGTGAAAAATTCCATGAAGATAAGACACCAAGCATGGTTATAGTTTAAAACACATAAAACTGAAGAAAATGCCATCAACCAAAAAAAATGAAAGAAAAAATTCACACAAAATATTAGAAGAATCAAGAGAGGATTCCATAAAGATATTATAAATTCTATAGAAGGTAATTATCATAAAATCAACTCCAGGAACTACTATAAAATCTTTGGGAAACAACTACAACAATATGAGGCCCCTACACTAACACTGAAAGATGAAGCTGGAAGAATGACACACAGTAACGAGGAAAATGCAGAAATCATGACAAAAGCATTTAACAAACTTTTGAATTGCGAGGAACCCAAAGAACCCTTACAAATCAACATAAACACCCCAATAAAAACCAAACCTAACAAACTAGACCCTCCAACTTTCCAAGAAGTAGAAAAAATTCTTAAAGAACAAAAAAATTGTAAGACATGTGGAGAAGATCAGGTTTTTGTTGAAATGTGGAAATATGCAAGTGACACAGTCAAGACCTCCTTACACATGGCTCTAACAAAAATTTGGGTAACAGAACGATTCCCCAAACATTGGACAACAGCTATCATCCACCCATTACACAAAAAGGGAGATAAGAGCAACCCAGACAACTACAGAGGAATCTCTCTCCTAGATTGCACATACAAAATTCTATCCAAGATCCTATATGAAAGAATCAAGGAGCAATTAGAACAGGACTTAGGGGAATATCAAGGAGGTTTCAGACCATGGAGAAGCTGTGCAGAGCAGATAATTAGTTTAAAATTGATTATGGAATACTACAAGAAACGGAACAAACCTCTGGCAATAACATTTGTAGATTTTAAGAAGGCATATCACTGTCTCCACAGACCTTCAGTATTAAAAATTTTAAGAAATCTAGGACTCCATCCAAAACTAATTAAAATAATACAACTCACTCTAACCAACACCAAATCAAAAGTGAAGTTCAGAGGAGAAATCTCGGAACCATTCCTCATAAAAACAGGCTTAATACAAGGTACTGCCTATCACCATTACTGTTCAACTGTGCACTGGAATACACAATGAGAGAATGGTACAAGAACAGTCCAAATATGATAAGAATTGGAAGTGCAAAAGATTATATTAGCTTAAACTGCTTGGGATTCGCTGATGATCGTGCTCTCCTAGCCAACACCGTTCAAGAAGCCAGGCAACAAGTGAAATCACTACAAGAAATAGTAGAGAAAGTAGGCCTTAGAATATCATTTGAAAAAACGGAGATTATGCCAACTGATCCACCACTTGCAAACAAAATTACAATAGGAGAACAGGAAATCAAAATTGTTGATAAATTTAAATATTTAGGCGAAATAATAATATACAATCTAAATGAGAAGCCATAATGGCAGAATAGAATAAAAAAACTGAACTACACAAATTACATTACCAAAACTACATACAACAGCAGCAGAAATTGACAGAATGCTAAAAATAGAAAGAAGAATAATTAGGACATGTATAAATAAACAGTATAAAATAAATGGACATTGGAGAATAGCATCAGATGAAACAGTATATAAGAAAATAGAACCAGTCATGAGCGCTATCAGGAAGAAATGCATCTCATTCTTTGGACATCTGGTGAGAAATCCAGAAAACAGAATTAGTAAAAAAATAATACAAAAATTGTGGAATAGGAAGAGCGACATTAAACAGATCACAGAAATTGAGGAAGATATAAAAGAACTCCAAATACAGTAGATGACCTAAAAAACAAGACAGAGAAAACCAGAATACTGCAAGACACGCAAACCAGACTACAAATGAAAATCAATAAAAGGAGTGCAGGAAGAGTGGTCTCAGATGAAGGAACAAAAAAAATATCTGAAAGAATGAAGAAATATTGGGCAGACAGAAGAGCAAACACCTTTCATATAAGAATAGACTAATAATAATATTACCTAAATATCATATTAAGTTATTGTTGAGCCAAATTGTATCCCTGTGTAACAACTTGTTTACAACTTTGTAGTTTTGACTACAGTGGTCCAATGAAGGCCAAATAATAAATAATAATAAAAAAAAAATTAGCAAAAGCAGTTCATTCATATTGTACATTGATTTCGTGTTTTGTAAACTCACAATAACTGTAAATAAAAAATACTAATTACAATTGTGAATTTAATAACGAAAATGTCAAAATATAATTATAAAAAAATAAAAGATACACAGCAGTTTTGAATTAATATCACATGAGTGTACACGCAATTGAATATACATTTGATATAATAGAGGGAAACATTCCATGTGGGAAAAATATATCTAAAAACAAAGATGATGTGACTTACCGAACGAAAGCGCTGGCAGGATGATAGACACACAAACAAACACAAACACACACACAAAATTCAAGCTTTCGCAACAAACTGTTGCCTCATCATGAAAGAGGAAAGGGAAAGGGAAAGACGAAAGGATGTGGGTTTTAAGGGAGAGGGTAAGGTAAGAGGGATTGGAATGACTCCTTACCCTCTCCCTTAAAACCCACTTCCTTTCGTCTTTCCCTCTCCTTCCCCTCTTTCCTGATGAGGCAACAGTTTGTTGCGAAAGCTTGAATTTTGCGTGTGTGTTTGTGTTTGTTTGTTTGTCTATCGTCCTGCTAGCGCTTTCGTTCGGTAAGTCACATCATCTTTGAATATACATTTGGTATTAATAGCCATATCAATATTGCACAAATGTCATGAAGTTATAAATATAGATGTAAAACATGTTGTTCGTGGAGTTTTATTGAACTGTGTTGTATACTAGTGCATTGTATCATGTCTTCAATAGAGAATGAGAGCGTAGCACTGATCGGTTTCAGTACAGCATGCATAAAGTTACTTCCACTACTCTCAATAATTGTCTGTCTAGGGTAACATGCTGCATCGTCCCCACCAAGATATCCTGAATCAAGTTACAATTTTTGTTTGATTTCCCATTTGATCATACTTTTGTTCATAAACAGTTGTGTAGTGTTTGTAGTAACACTGTTCACGTTTACGTCGCACTTCACTTAGCGTAGGCCGGGACTGTGTCCTAGGCATGCCCAATGTTGACTGACTGGGCACGGCCCGTGCTGCTGGAGTTGTTGTTGTTGTTACGCCGGCAGAGGTCGCATCCGAATTCTCGTGTGCCCTCTGGTGGACGGGACTCTACTTGCGGCAACTATCGCCCGTGACGCGCCGTGCCAATGTGCGCCTCCCGCGATCTTTCTGGTGGCTACTACAGTGTTGAATTCAATAAACGCTGATCACCTTGATCCATGGCTTCCAGGACATCATGTGAAAGAACCTTGTGATGGGTTTCGCATGTCCATTGTGTGCAGAATCCATGCTATGTAGCATGGAGTAGGTCATTCCATTCCAGATACTGAATTACATTTGAGCTCAGAATATGTTCCAGAATTCTACAACAGATGGACATTAATGAAATTGGATGGTAATTTTGTGTATCATTTGCTGTCCTTCTTGTACATGAATGTGACCTGTGTATTCTTCAAATCACTGGGCTCAGTATTTTGTTTGCAAAAGTTTTGGTATGTCGTAGATAAAATAGGAGCTAATCCAGCTGCAAATAGTGTATAGTATCTGGCAGGGAGTCCATTGGGCCCTGAAGCCTCATTAAATTTAAATGATTTCAGCTGCTTCTCTGTGCCCCTTATACTAATATCAATTTCGCCCTTCTTTACAGTGATGCGAGGGTGCTGGACTTATGTATGTTCTTTTGTAAAAGAACCTTTAAAATTAGAGTTCTGCATTCATGGTTTTCCTTTGTGCCACTGGCAACTTTTGTATATGACTGGAAATTCTTTGGGTTTTGATAATTTTTAGCTGTGATTGCTAATGAAGGCTCTACATGGTGCATTTTTAACAGCCAAACTCGTTTCATTCAGCATCTCTGTATCCTTAGCCATTTTATTTGGTGTACTGAAAGGCAGTCGTTTCTACACTGTTCTCAGATTAGCAGTTACATAAGCTCATTGGTACACCCAATAGAACAATAGCTGCATATATGCCATAAGAATAAAGACCTTTTTACAAAGAACATTATGTCTTGCACAGTAGCTAATAGGTTATCTTCTTTCCTTGAATGTAAATAACTAGTAATATCTAGATGGGATGAATTTTTCTTCTTAATTTGTAGGATTCTCAGGTTCTTGCTTTCTGTTAGGTGGTTGATTGTGGAAGATATTTGTACCATGTTGTTCTTGTGATCTTCAGTCCAAAGACTGATTTGATGCAGCTCTGTGCAAGCCTCTTCATCTCCACATAACTATTAACTTACGTCCTTCTGCCCCTGTGTATTGTATTCATCTCTCAGTCTCCCTCTACAGTTTTTACCCCACTTCCCCGCTCCACACTTCCCTCGATTACTAAATTGATGATCCCTTGATGTCTCAGAATGTTTCCTATCAACCAATCTCTTCTTGTAGTTGGGTTGTGCCACAAATTTCTTTTCTCCCAATTTCTATTCATTACCACCTCGTTAGTTATGTGATCCACCTGTCTAAACTCCAGCATTCTTCTGTAGCACCACATTTCAAAATCTTCGATTCTCTTCTTGCCAAACTGGTCACCAGCCATGTTTCATTATGATACATGGCATGGCTACACTCCACGCAAATTATTTCAGAAAACACCCTCAAATCAATGTTCGATATTAACAAATTTCCATTCTTGAGATTTTTTTTTTTTCTTTTTTACTGTCTTCATTTTATATCTTCTCTACTTTGGCCATCATCAGTTATTCTGCTGTTCAAATAACAATACTCATCTACTACTTAATTGTCTCATTTCCTAATCTAATTCCCTCAGCATCACCTGATTTTATTTGACTACATTCTATTATCCTTATTTTGCTTTTGTTGATTTTCATCTTATATCCTCACTTCAAGACTTTCTCCATTCCATTCAGCTGCTATTCCAAATCATTTGCTGTCTCTGACAGATGTACAGTGTCATCAGCAAACCTCAAACTTTTTATTTCTTCTCCCTAACTCTAATTCCTACTCCAAATTTTTCTTCTGTCTCCTTTATGTTATAACCTTTAATCACCAATAATTGCGTGGATATTCAAACACACTCACTTAGAAACAATTGCTGGTTACATGATAACAACTCAGTATCTCTTATTCGACTGCCGTGCCGTGCCGTGACTGCCGTGCCGTGCCGTGACGTGTGGCCAGCGCAGTCCGTAGCTAGGTGGCGCTCCCGCGCTCAGCCGAGTTGCGCAGCACCTCTATCGCCGTTTGCGCGTACTCTCGTGGCGGCACTGTAAATGTCGTGGCCTGTCACAACACTTTTCCCCCCTCGAAAAAAAGAAAAACTCACTTCCTTGGAGACATGGACAGTGCAGAGATGGCCCCGAGAAGATCCCGCGGAGAGACACGAGAGTATGGTCGAAAATGTCCAGGACAGAAGCTCGTGCATGGAACGTGCCTCCTGGACGAGATAATGGGTGAAAACTCCGGAGCAGCATCCATAGGTGTCGTGGACCTGGGGGTGTGCTCCAGCGAGATGGGTCCCGGAGAAGGCGGCGTCGCGACTGGGGCCAGTTCCGACGTACTCAGAAGCGGTAGCGATGTCGGCTGCAGCAACATGTACGGTAGATCAGCAGCAGCGACAGGACTGGCGTCTCGGGCTGGTGGAGGCGAAAGAAGGGGCGGTGGCACCGGCGTGGCCACCACTCATGGGCGCATTTGGTCATAATGGCGAACAACCATGCCATCGTCCGTACGTATTTCACAAAGCCGGTGGCCGCGAAGAGCCTTGACCACTCCTGGAATCCATTTAGGGTGAGATTCATACCCTCGTGCCCAGACGTCAGCGCCCACCGAGTATTTTCCCGCACTAGGGGACACAGCACAAGGCCTGACAGGGTGAAGCAGGTGCAGTAGAGTGCGCGGTTGGCGGCCGTGCAAGAGTTCAGCAGGGCTGCGATCACCCAGAGGTGTGAAGCGATAAGAACCCAGAAATTGCAGCAGAACGTCATCTGTGGAAAAATCACTAAGGAAATTTTTCATCTGGCTTTTGAAAGTGCGGACAAGGCGCTTGACCTCCCCATTCGATTGCGGATGGAAGGGCGGTGCTGTAACATGATGAATCCCTTGTCCAGTACAAGAATCACAGAAGGCCTGTGAAGAGAACTGAGGGCCATTGTCCGTGACGATCGTGGATGGAAGACCTTCTAGCATAAAGCTTTTGGACAAAGCCAGCGTCGTTGTCGCAGTGGTGGGCGTCGGACCTCGAACAACAAACGGAAACTTCGAGAAGGCGTCAATCAACAGTAGCCAATAAGTGCCGAGGAAGCGGCCGGCAAAGTCAGCGTGCACCCGTTCCCACAGCTGTGCCGGATCAGGCCACGGAGAGGGCATTGTACGAGGTGCAGCCAGTTGTTGAGCACACTGACCACACGCAGCAACCATGTGGGCGATGTCTGAATCAATACCAGGCCAATAAACGTGCCTGCGGGCCAGGGACTTAGTCCGAGAAATACCCCAATGGCCTTCATGCAACAGTTTGAGAACATCTTTGCGAAGAGAGGCTGGCACCACGACCCGTGGAGATGCGCCATCCGTGGCCAGAAGAACAACCCCATCACGAACAGACAGACGAAGGCGCAAGGCATGGTTGTTGCGAATGGGATCCGATGCCCGGCCCTTGGTCCTGTCCAACCAACCCCGTTGAACAAAACCGATCACCTGACGCAGGACCGGGTTCCGCACAGTAGCCGACATGACCTGCGAACCTGTAAGTGGAAAACCCTCGACCGCACAACGTTCTTCCTCATCAATGTGGAAACAGAGTAGTTCATCATGATCGAAAACCGGGTCGGGGCCCATCGGCAATCGCGACAATGTGTCAGCGCTGGCGTGCTGGGCCGTGGGGCGATAGTGAATCTCATAGTGAAAACGAGACAAGTATAAGGCCCAACGTTGCAGGTGGTGAGCTGCCTTATCCGGAAGTGATGCCCATGGGCTGAACAGAGAGACCAGCTGCTTGTGGTCGGTGATGAGGTGAAACTTAGAACCATACAAAAAAACACTGAACTTTTTTAGAGCATAAATGATAGCGAGCGCCTCCTTTTCAGTTTGAGAGTAACGCCGTTGCGCATCGTTGAGGGTCTTGGAAGCATAGGCGATGGGTCATTCCGACCCATCCTCATACCGATGGACGAGAACAGCCCCTACGCCATACTGTGATGTGCCCATTGCCAAAAGCAAGTGCTGACCAGGACGGAATGTGGCAAGACAAGGCGCCAACTGCAAATGAGCCTTCAGGCGGACAAAAGCCTGCTCACACTCGTCGGACCAACAGAAAGGGATGGTTTTGCGTAACAGCTGATGCAGAGGATGAGCTACCGCCGCCGCGGATGGAATGAATTTGTGATAATAAGCAATCTTGCCTAGAAACGCCTGAAGTGCTTTGACCGTAGACGGCCGGGGTAGAGCGTTAATGGCCGCAACGTGCTGACGTAGAGGACGTATACCCTCACGGGACAAGTGGAAACCAAGATACTCAATGGAGGGTTGGAAGAACTGTGACTTGTCCAGATTGGACCTCAACCCAGCTGAATGCAAAACCTGAAACAGAGAACGCAAATTGCGAAGGTGCTCCTCAGCCGTGAGCTGTTCCAAAAACCGTTGAAAAATGGCCGGCGTGCTAGCGACGCCAAATGGTAACCACTGGTACTGATACAACCCACAAGGAGTGTTGATGACGAGAAATTCCTTGGAAGAAGCATCCAACGGCAACTGATGGTACGCCTCCGATAGTGAAGTTTGGAAAAGAACTGGCCCCCAGCGAGCTTGGTAAATAACTCCTCAGGACGGGGAAGAGGATAAGTGTCAATGAGGCGCTGAGCGTTGACAGTGGCTTTAAAATCACCACACAATTGCAGACTCCCGTTTGGTTTAGAAACCACCACGATGGGCGATGCCCATTCGCTGGAGGTAACAGGAAGGAGAATCCCTGAAGCTGTTAACCTGTCTATCTCAGCCTTGACAGGTGCACGAAATACCACCAGAATAGGGCGTGCCCGGAAAAACTTGGGGCGAGCTGTAGGTATAAGAGTAATGTGGGCTTCAAAATGCTTGGCACGACCCAGACCAGCAGAGATCACGGACGAAAATTCAGAACACAATCCATCCAGCTGTTGATACGGAATATCCTCAGATATGAGGTGCACATCATCATCAATGGAGAACCCGAACAACTGGAAAGCATCATAACCGAACAGGTTTTCAGTGCCCGCATGATCCACCACATAAAACGCGAGGGGCCTAACAACAGACTTGGAGGCAGTGGAAGCATCAAACTGGCCAATGATAGGAATTTTCTGTTTATTATAAGTTCTCAGATTTCGCGTAACTGGAGACAAGGGAGGGGAGCCCAACTCCAAATACGTGTGAGAATTAATGAGAGTTACTGCAGAGCCAGTGTCCACTTGCATGCGAATGTCTTTATCCAGAACACGAACAGTAACAAACAACTTATTTGTTTGAGAAAGCACACAGTTCACATCCATGTCCGATGCCTCGTCCTCGTCGACAGGAACTTTAGGGGGCTGACACACAGAAGCAATGTGGCCTTTTTTTCCTACAGGAATTACACGTGGCCCAATGTTTTGGATATGCGGCCCTGTCATGCTGTACAAAACAACGTGGACAAGAAGGAAGTGCTGAACGAACCTGCTTCTGTGGTTGCTGTTTTCGCTGCGAGCGTTGTGGCCCAATGCGATGTTGTTTACGCGAGTGAACCGCCACCACATCTTCGTTCTCCTGTGAAACAGGCAAATTGTCCGTGTCGAAAGTTGACTGTACAGCACCTACATCACACCATGCATCTATTTGCGTGCCAACAGCGTGAGACACTTCAAAGGATTGAGCGATGCTTAGAACTTCCGACAACGATGGGTTTGGCAGTTGTAAGGCACGTTGCCGAACTTCTTTATCAGGAGCAAGCCGTAGAATAGCATCCCTAACCATTGAATCAGCATAAGACTCATGATGAGTGTCCGTGACAAACTGACATTTCCTACTCAGACCATGTAGTTCCGCCGCCCAAGCCTGGTAAGATTGATTGGGCTGTTTACGACACCGGTAGAATGCCACGCGGGCGGCAACGATGTGGGTGTTTTTTCGGTAATAGTTAGACAATAAGTCACACATTTCTTGGAAGGACAGAGAGGCAGGTTCCCGCAGAGGGGCTAACTGAGATAGCAGCTGATAGATCCGTGGGGAAATCCAAGATAGAAATAACGACTTACACATAGGAGCATTGACAATGCCGAAAGCCAAGAAGTGTTGCCGCAAACGCTTCTCATAATCCTCCCAGTCTTCAGCGGCCTCGTTGTAAGGAGGGAATGGAGGCGGAGAAGAGGAAGACAGACAATGAGTAAGCAATGTCGACAACACCTGAATAGCAGCCGTCAGCTGTGTTTGCTGTGTCTGAATAGCAGCCGTGAGCTGTGTTTTTGTTCAATGAGCACTTGAATAAGCTGTTCCATGTCTGCCCCGTCACGAACACACAAATCCACAACGCAGTGAAAATATCCGACCTCGTTGCCAAAAAGTGTTATAACCTTTAATCACCAATAATTGCGTGGATATTCAAACACACTCACTTAGAAACAATAGCTAGTTACATGATAACAACTCAGTATCTCTCATTCGACTGCCGTGCTGTGACGTGCGGCCAGCACCGTTCGTGGCGCTCCCGCACTCAGCCCAGTTGCGGAGCGCCTCTATCGCCGTTTGCGTATACTGTTGTGGCGGCACTGTAAATGTCGTGGCACTGTCACAACACTTTACTGCTTACTCAATGTACAGATTAAATAACATTGGGAATAGGCTACATCCTTGTCTTGCTTCATTCTCAACCACTGCTTCCCTTTCACACCCCTTGACTCTTATAACTGCTAATTGGTTTCTGTACAACTTTTAAATAGCCTTTTGCTCTCTGTATTTTGCCCCTGTTACCTTCAGAGCTGCAGAGAAAATATTCCAGTGAACATTGTCGAAAGCTTTCTCTAAGAGTACAAATGCTATAAATGTAAGTTTGCCATTTCGTAACCTATCGTCCAAGATAAGTCATAGGGTCAATATTGCCTTGCATGTTCCTACATTTGTCTGGAATCCAAACTGATCTTCCCTGAGGTTGGCTTCTACAAGTTTTTCCTTTCTTCTGTAAAGAATTCGTGTTAGTGCTCTATAATCATGGCTTATTAAACTGATCTTTAGTAATATTCATACCTTTCAGCACCTGCCTTCCTTGGAGTTGTAAGTATTACATTCTTCTTTAAGTCTAAGGATATTTCACCTGTCTCACACATCTTGTACCCAGATGCCAGAGCTTTGTCATGGCTGGCTCTTCCAAGGCTGTCAGTAGCTTTAACAGAATTTCATCTACCCTCAGTACCTTGTTTCAACTAAGTGCTTTCAGTGCTCTGTCAAATTCTTCTCTCAGTATCATATCTCCCATCTCATCTTCATCTACATCCTCTTCCATTTCTATATTTGTCTTCCTATGCGTAGACACTCAATATACTCTTTCTACCTCCCAGCTTTCCCTTCTTTGCTTTGTATTAGTTTTCCATCTGAGCTCTTGATATTCATACAGCTGCTTCTCTTTTCTCCAAATGCCTCTTTAATTTTCTTGTAGGTGGTATCTATCTTTCCCCTAGTGAAATATGTGTATGAATCCATACATTTGTCATCTAGCTATTCCTACTTAGCCCTTTTGTACTTCCTGTCAAGCTCCTTCTTTAGACATTCCCTTGTTCCTGCTTCATTTGATGCTTTTTATATTTTATTCACTCATCATTAAATTCAATATCTCATGTATTATCCAAGGATTTCTAATAGCCTTACCTTTTTATCTATTTGATGCTGTGTGGCCTTCACTATTTCATTTCTCAGAGCTACCCCATATTTTAATGCAGTCAAGACTGTTTTTGATCGATTTTTAAAAACTTAAAATCTGTTTCAGGGCATATTATCATTGAAAAATTCGAAATTTTGAATGTATTTGCGTACCATATCTGTACAGTTAATAAAGTTTGAAACTTAAATAAACTTTTGTTAAGCAAGCCTTCTTCTGAGTCAAAGTTGTGAAATCCACAGCACAATTTTCTAGGCCGTTATTCATTTCATATCTTGCCGTTTCTTGTTAAGTACTGGAATTTGCAGTTCTCTGCACCTTTACACTATCTGCAGTTACACGTTATTGCATCTATTGTGTCCATCAGAAAGTATTCTTGTTCTGCTCCAATATATTTAAATGAGGCAGCCTTTATTTCTGCAGTGGAGAATAATGTTAATCCTAATGGGACAAATTAGAGCCCTGAGTGATATGTAATGGAAGATCTGATAATTTTTGAACGTTTCAGCTCATCTGGTTAAACCAGTGTTCAGTTTACCACGTTTTCTGACATACATAATCAGTGAAATTATCTAAAGTAGTAAAAAACACCTTTCAATAAGATATGGCTACAGTTTTCACATGGGTTTTTGCAACAGCCAATTTTCAGATAATGGGCTGAACTGCACTCTGATCCTGTATAATCAGTCTGTATTGATGTTTTCTTATGTTTTTCTTCTCCACTGTGGAAGTAGTATCTATCATATGGAGGGAGGCCATTCCATTGTCAATGTGTACATTATTAACTAAATGGGAATATGGCTTGGGACACTGCAACATGCGGCAGAACCCATAGCAATTTTGTTGCATGACCTCTCTCCAGAGGTTGTAGAGATAAGACTTTCATTCTTGAGTTATTATTGGCACATCTATAAGCTGGTGGCGATTTTGTTCATTCTGGCCCTCAACATGCTTCACATTTTACCTATAACTTTTGCAGTTGACTAGAAAGCTAGTGTTTTTGTGAGTAACTTAGGTTCTGAATATTTATTCATTGGATTAGGAAAAAGAAATTTAATTCAAATAGTGCCAAGTTCAAATTTGTTTATCCACTATCATTCTGTCATTAACTGCATATACAAGTGCTTGGCAGTTTGCATTGACAGAACTTGTAACTTTTTTAAATTAAATCTTTACTTTAAAGTTTGAACTGTTGTTTGATGATTATTAGCAGAAGAAGATTGTTAATTGTTTATCAATAACAAAAATTGAAGTACAAAGGTATACTGTTCATCTTGACCAATAATTTAAATTTTAGTGAGATGGTCACCGTATGAATGAAGGCAAACATGACAGTAACAGACTTATCAGAAACTGCAGGATCGTTACAACATATGGATTAATGTTAAGATGAGCAATTTTAAGTTATTATACTGTTTTGTGAATATCATTACTGTATCTTCTGTTAGACAATATCAAGTCCCCATCACATTTCATCAGTTACATTGCTGCCTTTGTGTATCCAAGATCAACTAACTGTCATGCTTCAAAGTACAGATTAATTCTTTTGGACAATATTAGTCTTATGATTAAAGGTAATCAAAACATTAATCAAAACATTATTGCAAAGACTGAAATGCAAATTATTTTGGACTGTGCAAACATTAAATTTGATGTGAACAGTATTGTGTTTGTCGGTGTCTGTAACTTTTTCTATCCATAACGCATCTATCTCTGTCTGTCAGTTTCATTTCTTTTTGATTACCACAGAATAGTTGAGAGAAATATTGTAAGTTTTAAAGTAGATTATCTTACATTGTCACAGTCTCTGTTGCAGTGTCCTACTTGTCTGTATGGGCAAGTGACTGCATTCTTTTTTTTTTAAATTATTTGGACAAAATCAAAAATATTCCCTCTCTGTATATACATATTTTTAATTTTACTTGTAACTTTTACATATTGTGTCAGTTTCTTAATTGTTCAAACTGCTGCACACATTACTCTGGAGAGGTAATCAGTTTGCTGATTTTATTGCTTATAAAGATTCATGATGACTCATAGTCAATTGTAAATGCCACTCCGTCTATTGCATCTCCAAATGTCCTGATTTTCAGATGTTATCCTTACTGTTTACTCCCATGTTTACCTGTTGACCACTTTTAAGTGTTGATCATGTTAGATAAATTCTTGTACAGTGCTTCTCTTAACAGGTAGTGTGCAAGATGGATTGCTGGTGACCCAGCCTATAGTTTTCAGACAGCAGAGTCAATAATGAAGGCACCTTATTCCATAAGAATTGGATATTTAACTATTTTTCATATTGATTGAACAACACACTTACATTTGTTTGGCCTGAAGTATTAGATGATTGGACTTTAGCTAGCACTGTGTTATTTCATAACTTTGTGTTTCATTTCGTCATTACTAATAGTTAAATTGATCACACGTAGAAACTAATTTGTGAAATATAATTGGATAGACTGCTGTGTTCATTCTGAGCATAGAGTATAGTGGTTGAAAAGGAGCTGACTCATGATGGAACTTATGTATAAAATTGAATAGAGTCACATCCTATTGTTGTTGTTGTTGTTGTGGTCTTCAGTCCTGAGACTGGTTTGATGCAGCTCTCCATGCTACTCTATCCTGTGCAAGCTTCTTCATCTCCCAGTACCTACTGCAACCTACATCCTTCTGAATCTGCTTAGTGTATTCATCTCTTGGTCTCCCTCTACGATTTTTACCCCCCACGCTGCCCTCCAATGCTAAATTTGTGATCCCTTGATGCCTCAAAACATGTCCTACCAACCGATCCCTTCTTCTAGTCAAGTTGTGCCACAAACTTATCTTCTCCCCAATCCTATTCAATACCTCCTCATTAGTTACGTGATCTACCCACCTTATCTTCAGCATTCTTCTGTAGCACCACATTTCGAAAGCTTCTATTCTCTTCTTGTCCAAACTGGTTATTGTCCATGTTTCACATCCATACGTGGCTACACTCCATACAAATACTTTCACAAACGACTTCCTGACACTTAAATCTATACTCGATGTTAAGAAATTTCTCTTCTTCAGAAACGATTTCCTTGCCATTGCCAGTCTACATTTTATATCCTCTCTACTTCGACCATCATCAGTTATTTTGCTCCCTAAATAGCAAAACTCCTTTACTACTTTAAGTGTCTGATTTCCTAATCTAATCCCCTCAGCATCACCCGATTTAATTTGACTACATTCCATTATCCTCGTTTTGCTTTTGTTGATGTTCATCTTATATCCTCCTTTCAAGACACTGTCCATTCCGTTCAACTGCTCTTCCAAGTCTTTTGCTGTCTCTGACAGAATTACAATGCCATCGGTGAACCTCAAAGTTTTTACTTCTTCTCCATGAATTTTAATACCTACTCCAAATTTTTCTTTTGTTTCCTTTACTGCTTGCTCAATATACAGATTGAATAACATCGGGGAGAGGCTACAACCCTGTCTCACTCCTTTCCCAACCACTGCTTCCCTTTCATGCCCCTCGACTCTTAAAACTGCAATCTGGTTTCTGTACAAATTGTAAATAGCCTTTCGTTCCCTGTATTTTACCCCTGCCACCTTCAGAATTTGAAAGAGAGTATTCCAGTTAACGTTGTCAAAAGCTTTCTCTAAGTCTACAAATGCTAGAAACGTAGGTTTGCCTTTTCTTAATCTTTCTTCTAAGATAAGTCGTAAGGTTAGTATTGCCTCACGTGTTCCAACATTTCTACGGAATCCAAACTGATCTTCCCCGAGGTTGGCTTCAACCAGTTTTTCCATTCGTCTGTAAAGAATTCGCGTTAGTATTTTGCAGCTGTGACTTATTAAACTGATAGTTCGGTAATTTTCACATCTGTCAACACCTGCTTTCTTTGGGATTGGAATTATTATATTCTTCTTGAAGTCTGTGGGTATTTCGCCTGTCTCATACATCTTGCTCACCAGATGGTAGAGTTTTGTAATGACTGGCTCTCCCAAGGCCATCAGTAGTTCTAATGGAATATTGTCTACTCCCGGGGCCTTGTTTCGACTCAGGTCTTTCAGTGCTCTGTCAAACTCTTCACGCAGTATCTTATCTCCCATTTCATCTTCATTTACATCCTCTTCCATTTCCATAATATTGTCCTCAAGTACATCGCCCTTGTATAAACCCTCTATATACTCCTTCCACCTTTCTGCCTTCCCTTCTTTGCTTAGAACTGGGTTGCCATGTGAGCTCTTGATATTCATACAAGTGGTTCTCTTCTCTCCAAAGGTCTCTTTAATTTTCCTGTAGGCAGTATCTATCTTACCCCTAGTGAGACAAGCCTCTACATTCTTACATTTGTCCTCTAGCCATGCCTGCTTAGCCATTTTGCACTTCCTGTCGATCTCATTTTTGAGACGTTTGTATTCCTTTTTGCCTGCTTCATTTACTGCATTTTTATACGAGGTGTGGCTAGAAAAAAACCGGACTAGTACTGGTGAAACAATAAAACGAATGCAATAAGGCTGAAAGTCGCGTGGCCTGTCACGTGACTCTCGCTCCGCCTACTGCTCGAGTTTCATCTGCCTCCTGCACTCAGTCTGCCTGTGGCGTCTGTTTTAAGTAGTTGACGTTTTGTCTGTGCGTCGGAAAATGTTGAGTATACAGAAAGAACAGCGTGTTAACATCAAATTTTGTTTCAAACTAGGAAAATCTGCAAGTGAAACATTTGTAATGTTACAACAAGTGTACGGCGATGATTGTTGATCGCGAACACAAGTGTTTGAGTGGTTTAAACGATTTAAAGATGGCCGCGAAGACACCAGTGATGACACTCGCACTGGCAGACCATTGTCAGCAAATACTGACATCAAAGGGATTGTGCACATTGATTGGGTACCAGAGGGACAAACAGTGAATCAGCATTACTACATTAGCGTCCTGGCTACCCTACGTGAGTGAGTACGGAGAAAACGGAACGATTTGTGGAGAAAAAAGTCATGGATCCTTCACCAAGACAATGCCCCAGCTCACAGTGCATTGTCAGTGACACAGTGCATTGTCAGTGAAGACTTTTTGGCAAAACACAACATTCCCATCTTAGATCATCCACCCTACTCACTTGATTTGGCCCCCTGTGACTTTTTTCTTTTCCCTAAAGTCAAGTCAGCTTTGAAAGGAACTAGATTTGAGACTGTTGAAGCAGTAAAAGAAAAAGCGACGGAAGTAATGTATGGACTTACCGAAAATGATCTGCAGCATTGCTATGAACAGTGGAAAATTCGTATGGAGCGGTGTAGAGACCGAGGAGGAGAGTACATTGAAGGAGATAACATGAAATTGTAAATAATTGTAAATAAATGTTTTTTCCAGCATCAGTCCGGTTTTTTTCTAGCCGCACCTCGTATTTTCTCCTTTCATCAATTAAATTCAATATTTCTTCTGTTACCCAAGGATTTCTATTAGCCCTCATCTTTTTACCTATTTGATCCTCTGCTGCCTTCACTACTTCATCCCTCAGAGCTACCCATTCTTCTTCTAATTCATTTCTTTCCCCCATTCCTGTCAATTGTTCCCTTATGCTCTCCCTGAAACTCTCTACAACCTCTGGTTCTTTCAGTTTATCCAGGTCCCATCTCCTTAAATTCCCACCTTTTTGCAGTTTCTTCAGTTTCAATCTGCAGTTCATAACCAATAGATTGTTGTCAGAATCCACATCTGCACCTGGAAATGTCTTACAATTTAAAACCTGGTTCCTAAATCTTAATTAATGGTTGATTGTTGCTGAAACTAATTAATTTCACAGAAAATATCATTAATACTACTGTACACAATGCACCCTTCGTGCCTTATGCATTCAAATAATTTATCTTTTCTACTTAAGAATGGAAAACACCGTACTAATTTTTTATAAAAAAAATTTTAATCTACACGTACATAGACCTGAAAGGCAGTACCAGACAAAAGGAAAAACATTAGAAATACAAAATCATGAAATAACAAAGTAGGAGTTCTAGTGTAAAGAAGGGAAAAAGAATATAGGTAAAATATATTGTATTGAACTTGACTTGAAAGTCACATAAAGGGCTGGACCAAGTCGGTATAGCAGATAAAACAACAGAATAATGAACAGTTAAATGCAGCAGGCAGGATTTGAAATGCAGAAGCTGAACCACAGCACAAGAGGAGTCTATAGCTCACAGATAGAGGAAAATTGACAAGGAAAACAACAGTAATAGAATGAGAGATAAAGTATGTAGGAGGCAACATATTAAGGAACCCACATCACTTAAAGCTTGAGATGTATACACCTCTCTGTGTTCCTGCCAGTGCCCTAGTTTTCACATCTTTTTCTGACTATATTTTGTTTAATTTTAATCTGCGTCATTGTTTCCTGTGAGATAAACATAAAGGTACACTTAGATTGTAGTATGGGTTGTGTTGCTTTAAAAAATTAAGTGCAGGCTGAGTGATGGCTACATTACTTTTTACAGGAGTCATCTATATAATGTCCAGTAAATGAAAGTAACATTACTGTTCACATGCAAAATGTTGACAAACTACAGTTTACACTATTCAAGCAGTTTCCCATTGAGAATAATTTAATTGAATAACTAGGAATGTGTAGATGACTGGATGGATACCACTTAATACAACACTACTGTAGGCATACTATGAGGAAATGGGGAGTTGCTAAAACCAGGAAATAAATATCAGTGGATAAGGTAACATACAAGAAAAGTGAAATGTGAAAAAGTAGCAAAACTGATAACTGAAATAAACAACATTCACACAAACACAGCTCACCCACATGACCACTGTCTCTGGCTGCTGCTCAAAAGTCTGGCCCCAGCAGCCAGAGACAGTGGTCCTTTGTGTATGAGCTGCATTCTGCATGAATGTGTATATGTATGTTGTTTGTTTTGGAAGAAACGTTCTGGTTGAAAGCTAATATATTTTGTTGTTGTTTTGCGTGTCTGTGATTCAACATATCCGCTATATGGTGAGTAATAAGCTATCCTTTTCATAATATTGTCATTATTCCATCCTGTGTTTTCCATTGTCTGAAAACTGTTAAAGAACAAGTCAAAAATATTGTCCAACCTGGAATCAGGTTTCACCATTTGAATAAACTTGAAAATAATATTTTAAGCTAAAAAAAAAAAAAAAATCTCAAGGTGGCTCCTACGGGAACAACAAAGATGTGTTTATCTGAGTAGGGACAAATTTGCTTTGTAGCAGCAGTGAGAAAGAACTGTCAGTGAAAAAAGAAATCATACACTCCACAAGCCACTATGAATGCATGGCGGAGTGTACTTTCCATTGTACGTTATTGGGGCTTTTTCCTGTTCCATTTATGTGTGGAGCATGGGAAGAATGATTGCTTAAACACCTCTGTGTACACTATAATTAGTCTAGTCTTGTTTTCATATTGGTTCTAGAAAGTTTCTAAGCAGACTTTCAGGGGATAGTTTGCATCTATTTTCAAGGGTCTGCCAATTCTGTTTTTTCAGCTTCTCCATGATGCTCTCCCATGATCGAACAAAGCTTTGACAATCCATGCTGCCCTTCTTTGTATACATTCAGTATCTCCTGTTAGTATTATTTGGTAGAGGTCTCACACACTTAAACAATATTCTAAGATAGGTCATATGAATGTTTTGTCTGCAATCTCCTTTGTAGATTGATTGCATTTCCCTAATATTCCACCAATGAACCACAATCTGTCACCTTCTTTACCTACCACTGAGCCAATGTGATCATTGCATTTCATATCTCTACAAATGGTTACATCCAGATATCTGTATTAGTTGACATTTCCAACTGTGACTCATTGATAGGACTGTAATAAGATTCTAAGTATTTCATTTTGTGAAGTGCCAAATTTTACATTTCTGAACATTTAAAGCTAGTTGCCAATCTTCAAACCATTTTGAAATCTTAGCACAATCTGACTGAATACTTGTTCAGCTTTTTCGTGCAGTGCTTTATCAGAGATAACTGCATCATCAGAAAAACTTCTAAGGTCACTGTTAATATTTTCTTCAGGGTCATTAACATAGAAAAAGTACAGAAAGGGTATCAACACACTACCCTATGACACAGCTGAAGTTGCTTCTACTTCTGCCACTGACTGTCCACCCAAGCCAACATGCAGTTCTCCACACAAGGAAATCTTGTTCTTTGACATCTAATTATTTACATAATACTGTATATAGAAGGTCAATAAGTGGAAAATCATATGGAGAGGTTAAATTATAATATTAGAAAGAATTGTTACATACTAGATTCAGTAATCATAGATCCTTATAATTATTTAAGTGACAAATGTCTGGAATGAGTAAGTCATCAATAGGCATATAAACAAGACTGAGGTCATTGCCAGCTTTTGGATGAATCCTTCTTTGGCAGGTAGGGAGAAGGCAGGGAATTAGAAGGAGGTTTGAGGGAGGGCAGCTGGCAACTAGAGGGACAGATAACAGACACACAGAATAAGAAAATGCGCCAAAGAGCTCATTCTGCCACAGGCATGGGAGTTGTGCAGTGCACAGAGCACAGCAATACAGAGAAGTGGAAAGGAAATGGTAGAGACAACAGAGGAAGAGTGTGACTGTTGACAGGTAGATATGACTGTAGAGTCTTGCAAGCATGGCACATGTCTATGTAATTCAGAGAAGATGGTGTTTTGGTAAGGCACCCTCTCCACAGGTTGTGAAGCAACCATTGAAATATGAGAACATTGTTCTCAGTAATTTGTTCAGTCATTGAATGGTCAACTCTGCTCTTGGCCATCCAGGTGGCAAACTGACTGGCAGTCATGCCCATATAAAATCCCATTCAAAAATTACAGCAGAGATGGTATATTACACGACTGGTTTTACAGGCAACCCTGCCTCTGATAGCATATGATAAGCCTTTGTAGGGACTGGAGTAGGATGTACCTGGTGGGTGTACCTGACAGGTCTTGCACATGGGTTTTTCATCACTTTATGATCCATATGCAAGGGATTTTGGAATAGGTTGGGCTCATATATTTCATAGATTAGTGGAATTCATGTGAAAGAATTTCCGCTCTTGTTGAACAACATCTCCAATCAGCATCCCAGATCCTGCCCTCTCACATCAAAGACACTAATCACTTCCTTCACCAATTCTCCACCATCACCACCCCTTTACCATATGTATCCCTAATAGATATATTCTTGAGTCAGAAACATACAAATTTACAGAAGCCATACACATCAAGAAATATTGTAAATATAGATACAAATTGTATTTATATTACATGTGCCCAGTATTTTGAAACCTCCAAAGCGCTTGGAGTGGCTTGCAGGAGATCATTCTTCATGCAGGATGTAGGGCGCAAAGGGCACTGAAGCATGTGGCTTGTGGTTTGTCCTTGTCCACAGTTGCAGGACGTGTCTTCTGTTATGAAGCCTCATCTCTTCAGGTTGTCTCTCGATCATCCAACTCCTGATCGTAATCTGTTTAAAGATTTCCACGCCAGCCAGCTTTCATCATGTCCAGGTGGTAGTTCTTCAGCTTCAGGCATCCATCTGTGCAAGTGAGGCATCGACTTCTTCCGTAACTCCAGCCTGGCCTTCTCTGGTGAAACGGTGAGCTACTCAATGTCCTCAGGAAGCTCTTTTGCAAGCTCAGCCATTGCTTTGGTGGATTATGTCCGTGCAATGGATGGGCACTGTTCTGTTCCACTTTCAGTCTCTCCTTGGCGTTTCGTTGAGAGCAGTGTCTGGCATGAGATGACCTGTACCAGACTGGTTGAGCATATTTGGCAGCAAAAAAGCACAGTGCCATTGCAGAAGAGCGAATAGTTTGTGGATATGAGCTCCACTGTGTCCCCACTAGTTTGCAAATTAGGTTGTTTCGAGTGGAGATTTTCATTTTAGTGATTTTGCAGTGAGTTTTGAATGTCAGAGCTCTATAAAGAGTGACTCCCAAGTATTTAGGGGTGTGATGATGCTGGAGTTGGATGCCTGTCCATTCAATATGTAGCTCATGATTAGCTTCCCTGTTCCTTAAATGAAAGGCGCACACCTGTGTCTTTAAAGGGTTTGGTATGAGTTGGTTCCGATTGTAGTAGCTTGACAGTGTTCTAAGTGCTGTTGTCAGGTATCTTTCCACTGTTTCAAAGCATGAGCTCTGCATAGCAAGGGCTAGGTCATATGCACATAAGAATCTCCTTGAGCCTGGGGTCAATGGCTGGCCATTGGTTTAAATGTTGAAGAGAAGTGGAGCCAAGATGCTTCCCTGAGGTAGACCATTTTTCTGTTCTCTCTAGTGACTTTGTTGTCCTTGAAATTCAACATAAAAACCTAATCATCATTGTAGATGCTACCCCTCTATACACCAACATTCTTCATGCCTATGGCCTTGCCACTATCAAACACTAACTCTCCCAATGTCCTTGAGACTCTAAACCCACTACCTCATTCCTCACACATCTTATCAACTACACTGGTGTCCAAAATTAAAGTAACTAACTGCTATTTCCCCATTCTGTGTCTAATTCATGGTATAATCATACAAACTGTCAACAGATATTACAATTGTGTTCTGCACTGAAGATGGCATTCCGATCAACTGACAACCATGCCAGCAATGAGATCAGGGCTCCTATCAGGCGGGGTAGTGCATCTTCATATTTTCACGGTGCAATGACTGTTCCATAAAATTTTGGGCATGCAGCCACATAAATTTCACTTCTTCTTCTAGTATTTTGGCTCACACTGAAGATGGCTGGATGATATACACCTGAGATATTAGAAGAAGAATGGAATTTTATGGGCTGCATGTCTGAAATTTTATGGAACAAGTAGGGTACTTTTTGCAAGGTAGTCCCACATCCACATCACTGTGGGCACAGTCACAGATGGTTCAGTATGGCAAAGAGAAGGTGCCTACAGACTCTTTGATGTGGAAAGCCATAGGAAGAAAGCCGCAAACTGATGTGGCCCAATGGCTTAATGTAATCATTCTGTTATATCTCAGATGCGGCAACAGTTTATAGAGACCGAAACTCTAGCCCAGAGACCAGGACAGGGCTGCCCACATGTGACATCAGAAACAATGGACCATTATTTGGCTGTATGGACACAACAGTACCGCCTTACTACAGCACTGTAGCTGGCATCTGACCTCACTACATCCCCTGGACACATTGTATCAAGGCATAGTGGCTCCAGCAGAGTAGCCTTTATTGTTGGAGACCTGCTCTCTGTTTACCTGTGGCATGTCTTCACAGAAGGTGATCTCTAGAGTCGATCCATCAACATGCTACCTGTATGGTCAAACAGTGGGCCAATGTTCTTTTCGCAGATGAGTCACGGTTTGGTCTGGAGAGTGATTTTCAATTCATTTTCATCTGGAGGACATGTGGAACATGATTTTGGGGCCCAAACATTGTGGAAAGAGACTGATGTCAAGAAGGATTTCTAATGGAGTAGGCAGGGATTATGTTGACCATTCGAACACCTCTTCATTAAATTGTATGAGTGAATCAGCAAGACTTAACTGCTGTTGGGTAATGTCATGAGATCTTGGGATCTCATGTGTAGTTTTGTGAGGTGCTGTGGGCCCAGACTTTGTACTGATGGACAATAATACTTGACCTCATAGAGCATGGGTAGCTGATGTTTTATTGGAAATGGAAGATATTGCATGTATGGCGGGGCTCATTCACTCTCCCGATTTGAATCCCATAGACCATGTCTGGGATGCACTAGGAAGACGGATTGCATCACATCAGCAGCCACCGACCACTCTCAATACTTTTGAGCAGCTCTGCAGGAGGAATGGGCATTATTGCCTGAACATGAGATTGATAACATCATTCACAGCATGTCCCATCATTGTCAGGCCAGTATTTGTGCCAGAGGTGGCCACACATTAACCAGTTGTCAGAATGTGTGAGCAAATCCATTAAGTTGAAAAAATGAAGAACATTTTTGGTCTACCATTATGCATGTTACAGTTGATCACGTTCTGTATTCTTTGCAGTTTCTACTTTACTGTCACCTGTTTATACTGTTTTATGGCAAAATAAATGCAATGCAATGGACACCAGTGTATATCCTCACACACACCTACAGGGAAGGTATATACACAAATCCATGCTACAGCCATGGGCACCTGCAGGGTATCCTCCTATGCCAATCTTATTATGGACGACTTAGAGGAAACCATCCAAGCATCCCTAAGCCCCAAATCCTGTGTATGGTACAGATTCTTTGATAATATCATCATGATGTGGACTCAGGTCCAATACAACATATCCACAACCTCAACACTTCTCTACCATCTGCTTTATCTGGCCCTCTTCAACCCAATATGCCAACTACCAGAACTTATCTACCACCTCACTGATGGTTTCATCCAGACCTCTGTTCATATTAAGTATTACCTGCATTTTAAAAGCTGTCACCCCTTCCATGCCAAAAAATTGCTCCCATATGGCCTAACTACCTGTGAAAAAGAATTCCCTTGCCCACTGTGCTGAAGGTTTCACAAAGAGCTTCACAGAAAGACACACCTCCCAAAAACTAGTTCTTAAACAGATTTCCCGTGCCATATCTTCGCATTTCCCACCTCCCAGAGTCCCACCATATGACTACAAAGTGACACCTCGTCATCACCCATTATCACCCTGTAGTGGATAACTGGACTGTATCCTTTGCCAAAGCTTTAATTATCTAATCATCATATTGATAATTACTATTAAAAACAGTCTTGATCACGATTTATTTAACAAGGTGACCGGTTTCAACCACTACTGTGGTCATCTTCAGACCATTGAGTAGGAACCTCTTTCTGTTGATTCTTCAACAGAAAGAGGTTCCTACTCAATGGTCTGAAGATGACCACAGTAGTGGTTGAAACCGGTCACCTTGTTAAATAAATCGTGATCAAGACTGTTTTTAATAGTAATTATCTATAAGACATTGATCACTGCTGTGCCCATAATGTATTCAAAAGTAATCTAATCATCATGCCCAAAAATTGGGTCATCCTACCCAAGATCCTTTCCATCCATCCTAAAGCAGTATTCCCTCACCCACCCAACCTACACAACAGCCTGCTCCATCCCTATGCCGTGCACACCCCCATTCTCTTGCCACACGGGTCATATCCCTAAGTAAGACCCAGTGGAAGACCCAAATGTAAGACCTGCCCAGTCCACCCACCCAGCACTTCTTACTCCAGTCCTGTCACAGGCTAATCTTATCTTGTGAGAGGCAAGAGCACCTGTGAAAGCAACCATGTCATATACCTATTCTGCAACAATTTATGTTGGTATGACAACAAACCAGGTGTTTATCAGAATGAATAGCCACCATCAAACTGTGGTCAAGAACAAAGTTGACCACCCAGTGGCACATCATGTAGCTGAGCATAAAATGCTTGATTTCAGTGGCTGCTTCACAACCTCCAGTGCCAGATTATGTGAACTATGCAAGTGGGAGCTGTGTTTGCAACACTTCTTTTGCTTTCTTAATCTACATGTACATGTACATCTACATACATACTCTGCAAACCATTGTGTGATATGTGGTGGAGTGTTACCCTGTACCACTATTAATCATTTCCTTTTCTGTTCCACTCCAAATAAAGCAGGGAAAAACACCTGTCTATATGCTTCCATAAGAACCGTAATGTTTGTAATCTTGTCTTCATGGTCCTTACGTAAAATGTACATCGGCAGCAGTAGGATCATTCTGCAGTCAGCCTCAAATCTCAGTCCTCGAAATTTTTCCGATAGTGCTCCTCGAAAAGAATGTCACCTTCCCTCCAGTGATTCCCATGAGTTCCCGAAGCATCTTAAATGCTGTCAGACCTACTGGTAACAAATCTAGCAGCCCACATCTAAAATGCTTAAATGTCTTCCTTCAGTCTGACATGGTGCGGCTCTACTCAAACAGTACTCAACAGTGGGTTGCACTGGTGTCCTGTAACTGGCCTCCTTTACAGCTGAACCATACTTTCCTAAAATTCTCTCAATAAACCAAAGCTGACCATTCACCTTCCCTACTAGAATCCTCACATGTGCATTCTATTTCACATTGCTTTGCAGTGTTATGGTTAGATGTTTTAACTGACATGACTTTATCAAGCAGCATCTGCAATAACTTACATTTTTCTACATTCAAAGCTAGCTGACATTCATCATGCCAAATGGAAATTTTGTCTAAGTCATCTTGGATCATCCTACAGTCACTTGACGACACAGCCGGCAGCTGCCAGAGGCTGCAGTCATGTGTGTGTGATATGTGTGTGTGTGTGTGTGTGTGTGTGTGTGTGTGTGTGTGTGTGTGTGTGATCTACTTTTGAGAAAGGCATTATTGGCCGATAGCTTATATTGTGACAGTCTTTTTGTTGTGCCTATCTGCAACTCAGCATCTTTGCTCTATTGTGAGTGACAACTTTCCTTTCTGCAATGTTGTTACATTCCATCCTGGATTTTCCATTGTTTGATTATATTCAAAGTATTGTATTTGAGGTTTTATGTGACAGAGTCTGTTACTGTCATACTATGGTCTGGACTTATAGTATTCTGACTGGTGAATACAATAACATTTACATAATTTCAAGTGATGAAAATAAAAAGAACAAAAGAAATACACAGCTAAATGACTGACAGGTTAGCAGCATCTGTTCAGTCACCATGAAATTCTTCTATCTTCTGATCTTCATTTGTTTTGAGATCTTTGTAAAAGTTATGGAATGTAGCTAGAACAAGTGAGCGGAGATCCAAAAGATCTTTCTTTTTTCCTTTGGAAATGGGTAGTGTGTCATGATAACATTTTCCAGGTGGGAGTCAAGCACCTATCTTCCATCTATGAATCAACCTTTTTGATTGAAACTGTTCATCCTTATTGAGACTCTTTTTTTAAAAAAAAAACATTGTACCATACTCTTTCATAAAACAAATCCAAAAAACATTGTACCATACTCTTTCATAAAACAAAGCCGTTTATACATCCTGCCATGTAAATTGATTTCCCTGTGTATCCTTTTTTTGAAGTTGTAAGGTGTCTTTGAGAACACCAGCAAAAACCAAGAAGTCGGTATGTGACAGTTCTGCAACTGCAGATTTCCTTTTCTTGCCAACTGAACACACCGGTTGATACCAGTCACACAGATGAGCCACTGGGACTTGCAACATCTCCTTTTGTTTTTTTATCAGACCATGGTCAATGTCACATTGTAAGTGACTATGGCCACTAACCATGAACTTATGATTAACTATATTCAGACTTGGATTTTACTGTTTGGCAAACAACAACGCTGCAGGTGCCTGAGTAGAATGTAGTTTGTTTCACTTCTGAAGGAATTGACATCAGCTCCTTGAAAACACGCATTGGAATCTAATTTCCAACATGAGCACCCTCTACTTCATGCCACATGTAGCAATTTATGCTACCCATACTGGTTTCATCCATGGTCAAATTTTATGGCAACAGTGGCTGTTTATAAAAAAACAGCTTAATTATTCAAAAATGCAGTCAGCAGACACTGTTGTAAGTTGAAAATGTAACATAGCACCAAACTATCTGAGCAGGAATGTTTTTTGTCTTTGTCCTTTTGAAGGTATACATTGTCTGCCTCGGGGTAATGAGCAGCTAACTCATTGTTAATTTCTTCCATCGAACTGTCTTTCACTAATGCAAATTTCTTTTTATCGTGTAAAACATCACATTTGTGAGACGTATTCACTTTAGGCTCTTTAAATGTAAGGCTCATCTTATGGAACTCTCGTATATGTGTCTGAAAAGTGGCCTATCCTTTCTGTCACAGTAGAGCTTGTGCATTGTTTGCAAATTCAGATATGATGGGAGAAGAACCCTAATACTTTCTCAACATGTTTGGTGTGATTTATAATGAGAAAATGATGAAATGTGGTCTTTTACTTCTTTTAGTTTCTCTGGAGAGTGTTTGTTACCAGTTGGTGCTTTTCCCCTGTTGTCACCGCTTAAACTTCCAGATGCATTAGCATGTTGATTGGTAAGTGCAAGTGTAATGAACATCTGGACCTCATTCATGAAACATCCTCTGCAAACACAAAATTTTATTCTGAAATGAAACAAATGAGTAATCATATGGCATTTTGCTTTGTCGGGATCCTGTGTCCTTCTCCATTATTTTGGAGATGCTTTCGAGTCAATGAAGCTGACCACATAGCTTACTCTTTTGTCTCGATCTCCAAGAGCCCAATATTCATTAAATCTTTGTACCCCAGCTGTGTTCTGTTCATCAGTAACTTTGTCTAGTTTTTCTTTACATCTCAAACTGCACATTTTTAGAGGTTTGTTTCCTTTGACTGTTATATATTTTTGTGCTGTGTTCCACTTTTGTTTTCGTTCTGCTCTTGGTTTTTGAGAATGAATACCTTTCACAGCATTTAGTGCAGACATTTTTTTCTGGTTCAGCAGTTACATAGCCAACTTTCTGTGCAGTACTGTCAATTTTCTTCCTCTTTGAAGGTCACCCAGCAGTCACAATCTTAAACACATTTGTATCTTCATCCTCACTTGATTCAATCTCTTCCGGTACATACTCTTCGTCAGTGTCACAATCAACAGATATGTCTGACAAAGGATCACTGTCATTGCATATTGCATCCTCAGCATCCTGGATTATTCCTAACCTCTCCTCAGTTAGCTTAGATAACACATAGGAGAATGCGTCTTCCTGTTTTTCCACGTTAACTACAGTGTTTCACACACTTATTTCTTGAAGAGCTGAAATACACAGAAACAAGCTTTAAATAAAAGGAAATTTTGCATGTGAAACAGCTATTTATAATAATACTTCTTCATGTATTCACTACTGCACATTACCAAGAGCATTTATCTGTTACATGTTTCATCATTTTTGTCCTGTGTTAAAGATTTCTTTGCATGTTCTATTATTCTGAATGATCTAAACACGTCTTCAAAATTATGCAGTTTTCTGTTACTACTATTCTGTCATATTTATGTGATCAAACCAGCACACGTGACTATATTGTACACTGAGAATAATCTGTTTTCATACTCTAAGCAAATGTTTAAAAACATCAAATAGTACTCAAAGAATTACCACCCATCATTATACTATTAAATGTGAATAAGTCTGTTTTCATACTTCAGGGAAATGTTTATGACTTCAGGTAATACTCAGACAGGTAACAATATATTATAGGTATTCTGTAATGGTAGGATGCATTGTTTCAAAGAGATTAAGTCATCATCTGCGTTATTTTTTATGACCAGGTCAAAGAGTGCTACAAGATTTGTACTATGTTGCACTGCAGTACTAGTAATGTAAGTTGACTTGTACTGTTTTTCCCTAAATAGATAACAATATGTTTACTTATACTATTAGGACCAAATGACATACAGAATAGTCTATTCAATGCCGATTTAAACTAGTAAGACCAAAAGATCGAAATCCCTTCTAGGACTCTGACCATAGACTTACCTTCTTTTGACCCTTTTCTGATTTACTCTCTCTTTCCCTGGCATCCTAGAACAGCCACACCAGGCTTGTCAACAAATGACTGTATAGAAGCCTTAGACCCACTTAGCAATTCTGCAGAGGACCAGAATTTTCTGAGGTTCTCTGCAAGATTGAATGCTAAGGTATGACTGTAGTAGTTATTGTAAGCTTTGTGCATTAATCTTTTTACAGATTAAGAATTTCTGTTAACTTTTGCTTGTCATCAGTTGTGCATTCTCTATTGAACAGAGTGTGCAGCAGCTTTTGCATCCTCAAAAATTTTTAAATTTTATTATGAAACCACAGTGAGCCTTTTCCATCCTTAATCCACATACTTGGTACATACTTCTTCAGAGTATGATTTGCAATTGGCTTAAACTTTGCCCATAATTCCTCCACACCCATTGTACTGCAACTAAATGATGACAATTCATTGTCTAAGTGGCATACTAACAATTGTGTACCTGTTGTTTCTAGGAGATATACTCCCCTAGCCTTCTTGAATGACCTATTAACTTTAGTAAGCAAAGTCACTAAGATGACATCATGACCACCAATCACTGTCTCTATTATGATGCTGTTTATTTGGTCAGGCCTATTCATAGCTACCAGATCTAAAAAATTTCGATTGCATGTGGGCTGTCGAACTAGCCACTGAAGATAGATTTCAAAATATGTGTTCAGATGAACTTCACAAGACTGTCTGCTTGTACCCCCTCCAATGAATCCATAGATGCCTCAGTCTATATTTGGTCGGTTCAAGTCACCTCCAACTAATATTATATGATCTGGGTATCCTGGCCTCATTCTCCACTAACCCATAGTCCTTACACACTATATCCAACAGTTCCCCCTTCTTCTGTCCTGTCATCCCCTCCCAATCTCCATCTCCAAGTCATATTATCATGCACCACACCTCACCAGCTCTGGCACCCATGTATCATGTGCCTACCCTGTACACCTGCCATGCCTCCCTCCTGCATTCCTTGCCAGCAAACCTGCTACCTCCTTCTGAGTCATAAGATACCCAACCCCTCCTACTTCCAACCTCTCTCCCTCTATCACAAGCTACCCAACCCCCCCCCTCTTCCTGCCCCCAACCCCCCCTCTCTCTATCTCTCTGTCTCTCTCTCTCTCTCTCTATCTCTCTCTATCCACTCTATTCAACAAAATACACACCTCACCCTAGTTCATCTGCTGAAGTGCAGTCCCACTATTGTGTGTCCAGTGTGTCCAGCCAGTACAACATAAGGACACAATTGAGTGTGTGTGTGTGTGTGTGTGTGTGTGTGTGTGTGTCAGTGAGTGGTCTCCTTTACTCCTAAAAATACGTAAAATACGTAAATTCTGTCAAAAATTTCCATACTCCATGCTTTGAATGACTAGAAATTCAAACCAATAGTAACAATAACTTTCATTTATATTCAATATTAACATATATTTTGAGAAATATTGTTAATCACTGATGTGTGAAGTACATTTGTAAATGTGTGCTGGTAACATTTACAGTAATGACCATCATAATGGGCCATCAATTGCAAACAAGATTGCAAAGCAGCAGGCAGCATGGGAAGAAAAGCATACAGGAAATTTCCGAAGAATATATCCATGCAATGACAGTGAAAAGTATGAGCAGTTCTTCAATCAGACACAGAGCTCTGTTTTCCAAGACACAGCAGCTTCAAGAGCTCGTGAGGAATGTTCCCGCCAACAGAGAGAGGAGATAGAGGTACCAAATGTGTATAATCAAACTAAGCAGCATAGGTACTTAAGTATGCCATTTGAATCTTGTTAAACCAGTAACAAACTCCTTTGAAAGATGTAGTTTATGTATTAAACAGTATAGTATTTTATAAATTGATTTTTAATTGGGTCTCATTTAAGCTATGAAAGTTACAGTGCTGAAAAATTTCATATTGGAATATTGCACCTGCATATGTCAGAATGTCTATTCTCTATATTTTCAATGCCAAAGAAAAATTATCTTAAAATTTACCAACCACCTAGACTTTTTTACATCAAAATTCATTTATTCATCATGTTCTGTAGATTCCCTCAAGGAGGAGAACCTTCAAGGATGTGGAACAAGTCAAGGTATAAATTAGCAGAAGATGAGGAAAACATAGAAACTTAACCTCTATATTCTACTAATAATAAACTTTCACTTTGCTGAAAGTTCCTGGCAGAGTAAAACTGGGTGTCGTATTGGGACTCTGATCTGGGACATTTGCCTTTTATGATGCAAGTGCACTGCCAGTTGTGCTCTTCATGCATGACTCCTGACCTGCCCTCAGAGCTTTACTTCTGCCATTATCTCTCTCCTACTATCCCAACCTCACAAAAATTATCCTGCATAGTTAATGGGACTTGCACTCCTAGAAGAAAGGATTTTACAGAAAAATGGCTTAGCCAAAGCCTCGGGGATTAATTCCAGAATGAATTTTTACTCTGCAGAAGAGTGTGCACCGATTTGTGTAGGTCATTTGGTAAAGCATCTGCCCATGAAAGACAAAGGTCCTCCTTTCGACTTCCGTTTTGGCACACAGTTTTAATGTGTCAAGAAGTTTCAGATCGGCACACATTCCACTGCAGATTGAAAATACATTGTGGAAACAATCCCCAAAGCTGTGACTAAGCCATATCTCTGCAGTATCTTTTCCTCCAACTACAAGTCCTACTAGGTACACGGGCGAACTTCTCTGAACTCTGGAAAGTAGGAGAAAGGTACTAGAGGTACTAGTGGAAGCAAAGCTGTGAGGACAGGCCATGAGTCGTGTTTGGATGGCCCAGTTTGTAGAGCATTTGCCTGCATAAGATGAAGGTCACAGGTTTGAGTCCCAGTTCGGCACACAATTTTAATCTGCTAGGACATTTCAGATCAGTACCCATGTTGCTGCTGAGTGAAAATTCACTCTCCAAACAGTTGCTATGTTGCTTAATGCTGTTCATGCACATGCTATTTAAATTTAAACAATTAATTAAATTTAAAAGAAAGCTTCTGCTTTGAATAATGCAGCTGATCCCTCAGATATACCTGTAGAGCTGCTATTTATCTGCTAATAGTAGCTCAATATTTATTTAATTATGACATTAGTTTCCAAATGAAATATGTACCTGCATCTGTAAATACTTAGTCCTACTTACAGTATGTTACCACCTGCCTTGCAGTTTTAGACTGTATGCCATGTAACTGCCAGAACTTTTCAATTCCTGAATCTGGATATTCAGATAATTTGTAGAAAGTGTAGCTATGAGGTATGTTTTTCATTTTCTTATGAATTGGCAGGGGTTCCTAATTTCCTGCTTTTTGTTGGATAGGAGCTTGTTGAATATCTTTCCAGCAGAGATCGTGACACCATTCTGAACACGAGACAAGAAGCAAAGTCTACATAAAATTCTTTTTTGTGTCTGCTATGGTGATTGTGTAGATCACAGTCCACCTGAAACCAATTTTGATTCTCGGTAACAAAATTCAATATGTGTGAATATCAGGTACATGCATAGTATTTTGGTTTTACACATTTGTATTCTGGTTGCTATGGGTATATTTCTCAATTTTATTTGTAATTCACTGTTGCTATTTGAGTTTATATACTGTCATTTTGTCAACTGGGTGTAATGAGTGGAGTTGTGGATGCTAGAAAGTGGAGTGCCAACTGGAGAAATCAAAACATTTCCAACACGTTCTTCTGTTTGAGTTCAATAAAGGGGTGACAGCAGTGGAGGCAACCAGAAACATTTGTGCCATGTATGGAGATAATGGCATTGGACAGAGCACAGCAAGGAGGATCAATTGGATATTAGTGACTCTCCACATTTAGGAAGACTTTTAGAGTTTGATGAAGATGTTTTAAGCACATTAATCCACATCAGTATTGTCGAGAACTGGCAAATGTGATGAACTGTGATCATTCCACCAATGTGCAACATTTGCATGCACTGGGAGAGGTTCAAAAATTGGGTGTATGTTTACTGCACACTCTAAACCAAAATCACAAAAATCAGTGAGTGGCCATGTGCGCATCTCTGCTTGCTCGTCATCAAATGGCTCATGAACAACACCAACAATTCCTATCCTGTATCATTACTGGTGACTGGAAGTGGTAGTTTTATGCTAACATAAGGAAAAGAAAGGAATGGTTGAGCTCAAATAAAGTAGCGACTCCTCGTACAAAGACCTGCACACATCCACAAAAGATAATGTTATGCATCTGATGAAACAGCGATGGTGTGGTGTCCTAGGAATTTCTTCCCCAAGGTTTAGCGATGACTGCTGACATTTATTGTCAACATCTGAGACATCTTGCAGATGCAGTATAAGAACAGTGACCAGGAAGTCTGCGTTAAGTGATGCTACTTCCCGAAAATGCCCAGCCACTCTCTGCTGGACTTACAAAAAACACTACCAAGGAGTAGTGTTGGGAAGTCATTCCACACCAACCTTATTCACCTGATCTTGCGACCTCAGATTTTCATCTTACCCACTCTCTATCGAATGACCTTCAGGGAACTTTCTTTCCAGATGAAAATTTGCTCCTAACATGGCTCAACAAGTTCTTCACCTCAAAACCACTTGATTTCTAAAGTTGTGGAGTTGAAAAGTTACCCCAGCTTTGGCAGACTATTGTAAATAGTGAAGGGGAATTTTTTATTGATGACTAGAGTCTTTGTTATGTGTGTCTGTTGTGTATATTAAATGTACGTGAAAATGCTAAGAACTTATGCACCAATCCAGTAGGCTATTTTGAGAAGTGAGTCTCAGAATTCCAATATCTTTAAAAATGCTTCTGTGAATGAACTGTTAGCTACTTTACATGGTAAACTTACTGCTTACTTTTTCCAAATAAATGCTTTATTAATTTTAGGTGCACTGCTGCAGAAGATGATTCCATAAGATATAAGGGAGTGAAAACATGCAGACTAAGTGAACACACTTGTCTTCAGGTCAACATATTTAGTGATGTTTCTAAAGGCCAAACATGCTGAACTCTGTTCCTAAATGTAAACTTGAATATGAACTTAAATTTAAGCACCACTCAGAGATTTGGCCTTAGTCCTGTTCCAACTGGTTGACCGCTACCTACGAGGCAGTACAAGGAGCCCTCTATGATCTTGGTGCATCTGCTCAGTATGACACCAATCCCTCCAGCTATTATTGCAAGTAGATAAGTCCTGATGATGCAGCTCCTCATTTAGTGTCACAAGTCTGTGTGGACTCCATTCCAGATCTCCCAACCTCAGAAAAATCTGAGGTACTGGGAATCAGACACTGGTCCTTCCCCACCAAAGGTAGCAATGTTAACCATTTGGCTGTAGAGGCAGTCACTCAGTATCTTGATTTGTTTATCTATATGTTAATGTTCAATGTAACTGACCCACAAGGAATTTCATGCACTGTGTTTCAGTTCAAGTATGACCATCAATGTGTACTTCTGGTACTAGCATCTCATTATTGCTTGATGAGCATCACACAGTATGAATCATTATGTCATTAAAGCTTAAAATGTTAGCTGTGAAACACTTGTAGGCCTGTCCAGCAGTCAGCTGACACTGTAGCTGTTAAGGATGGTTTTATATCTTTGATCAGTATGTTTGTGTCATCAGCAAACATTATTACAGATTTTGAACCACTTTTTAAACTCATTGGAAAACCATGGCAGTCAAATTAAAAGCAAGACTTGACTCAGTACTGATCCTTGTGGGATCCCAAGTGTAATGTTCCCTCATTCTGAGCTTGGCCTCATGCCTATAACTCAGCCTGTCGAGAGGATGCTCCAGTTTCTGTCACCAATATAAGAAGCCATTCATGCAATAGATGTGCTGGATATACTGTAACATTTTACTTTTCAATGTAGAATTTTATGGTGTACACACTGAAAGCCTTTCATAATTTCACAGAATATGCTAAAAGGATATTTTATCTTGTTTAGTTCTGCTAGCATCTGATATTACTTACTCTCCAGAGAATCCTTTATGAAGAGCAATCTGAGAGACAGGTAGCAAGTTCCCCTCAGTTAAATGAGTCAATATTCTGTCTGTGTATATATGAGTGAGTATCTACCACTTTTCCAAACACGTATCAAACTGGATGCAGCGAAACAGGTGTGTAATTAGAGGTGGTTTGCTTCTCTTCACTTTTGTAGGTGGATGTTACTAAAGCAAATTTAAGTCTGTCAGGAAATATGCTCAAAATCATTTATCAATTACATAGATAACTTAAGGGTAACCCTATCATTTCAGCACAAGATTTCAGTATCATTCTAGAAACAGCATGATAACCAAAATTACTATTTTTTTAGTGATGTGATGAAATCCATAATCTTCTTGGGATGTTTTTTAATTTAATGCCTGTTGATAGTGCATGCAGTCTATGCACAAGTAAATCTCATGCATCTATATTTGTTTGTTGATTTTGGGTTTAACTTTTCCTGCTGCCGTGGAGAAGTAATCATTAATTTGGTGGCTAATGATTTAATAGTGGCACTATTTCTGCCAGTGCTATTTTCTGGTTACTAAATTTCATTTCACCCTTATTATATTGTAATGTGAGTGTGAGATGGAGTATGATGACCATCTTATTACATGCAATCTTCAAATCATTTTATTTGTTGTACAAAAGATTTGTCAAAGAATACAATGAAACAAATATAATGCAAATGGATAGATAAAACATCTACTCACCAAGCGGTGACAGGCCAACACACACAAAAAACTGTTTAATTTTACAAGCTTTTGAAGCCAGTGGCTCCTTCTTCTGAAGGTCAGAGTTGAAGGAGAAGGAAGAGTGGTTTCGGGAAGCGGTTACAGTTCAGAGCAGCAACCCGAAACCCCAGGTCAGGGGAGATTTACCAGACAGTATGAGAAGGAAAAACTGATTGTTGGGGACTGCACCAGGTGAGATTTGAAAACTTGAGAGCTTAAAGATGGAAGACAGGTCAATATGAAAGACAGAGTTCACTACTAAAACATCAGTTAGTAAGAGTGAAAAGCTAAGTGCATTTTATGTAACAGATGTGGGAGGGGGAATGGCAAAAATAGACAGGTCAGAAAATGAAAGGTGTAGTAAACTAAAATGGAGTGAAGAAAGGAGTAGTTACTGTGAACAAATGCTGAGACAGAAGAAATTAATGTTAATTAAGGTCAGGTGGGTGGTAAGAATCAAGGCCACGTTATAGTGCTAGTTCCCACCTGTGGAGTAATGAGAAACAGGTTTGGGTGAAGAATCCAAATGGCATGTGTGGTGAAACAGGCACTGAGGTGACAACTGTCATGTTGTTGAGCATGCTCTGCAACAGGCTATTGTGTTTTGCTGGTATACACCAACTGCCTATGCCCATTCATCCTAACTGATCACTTGGTGGTGGTCATGCCGATGTAAAAGGCCGAACAGTGTTTACATAACAGCTAGTATAAGACATGTATCATTTCACAGTTGGCTCTCCCTTTGACAGTATATGTTTTGCCAGTTACAGAGCTGGTATAGGTAGTAGTAGGAGGATGCATAGGGCAAGTCTTGCAGCAGACGGTAGGGAGATGGGTGCATAAGGAGCATAGGGTCTGACAAGGATATTGCAGAGACTGGGAGGGCAACAGAAAGATATTCTACGCGTGGTGGGCAAAATGGATCTCATTTCAGGTCATGATTTTAGGAAGTCATGCCCTTGTCGAGTTAGCTGATTAATACATTCAAGACCAGGATAATAATGGGTGAAAAGTGGTGTGCTCCAAAGTTGTTTTTTGGAGGGATCAGCAGTACCAAGATTGGATGTGAGGACCTGAGAAATCTACTTTTGAACTAGGCTGGTGGGGTAACTAGTTCAGTGAATTCTGAGGTGAGAATGGTGATGTGTTGCTGTAAGGAGTCTATGCTGAGGTGAGAATGGTGATGTACTGCTGTAAGGAGTCTGCATCCAAACAAATACATTTGCCTTGAATGCCACAGCTGTATGGGAGGGAACGTGGAAAGGATTGTAGCTGTCAGAATGTAAATACTGCTGTTTGTTAGTATGTTTAAGTGGACAGAAGTGTGTAGCTGGCCTTCAGTGTGGATGAGATCAACATCAGGGAAAGTAGCATGGAATTTGGAGTAGGACCATGTGAAATTTTAATTGGGAGCAGGTATTTAGAGATTCCAGGAATTTTAACAGGTCAGCCTCACCATGAATTCATATGGCAAAGATGCCATCAATGTATCTTAACCAACCCAGGGGCTGAAGGCTTATGGATGCTAGGAAAGCCCCCTCCACGCCACCCATGAAAGGGTCAGCATAGGAAGGATCCATTCTGGTTCCTGTGGCCATACCCCTGATCTGTTTGTAAGAGTATTTTACACACATCACTGTGTTACAGCAAAACACTTATCAGTATAATTTGCATAGTGTACAATAGAATATACAGTTCCTTTTGTGAAATAGCAAGTGAATTCTTCCCAGTTTTTATGTTTTTGTCTACTCCCACAAACAGTCAGTTTTTATCTTATTTTCAGTACATTTATCTGTTGGCATGTAACACTTACCTGAAAATCTCAAGATCTTATTTAAACTTAATTTCACTTGAGTTTATTATTCAGATTATAATGTTATTTGTTATGTTCACACCAGTGTGATTAACTTTCATTGGGGCACTCATAATCTGAAAATACAATTAACTTATGTCAGTACTACAGTTCACAACATGCTACCTTTCCCAACATCCAACAGACTCCACACCTACAACCTGATCACCATACCGACTATATCCTCACACATAACTACGCCTCTGAACACATCACCTACAGGCAAATCCAAAGTACAGTAATAGGCAACACATGATGCCATCTTATGTCAGCCTATTCATGCACCATCTAGAGAAATCCTTCCCAACCACCCGAAGCCAAAACCCCTTACCTGGTTCAGATCCACGCATGACATCATCTTGATCTGGACTGACATTGAGGTCACCCAGTCCATATTCCTCCAATCATCAACACTTTCTCCCCCATTTACTTACATTGTCCCTCTCAACCAAACAATCAATTTTCCTTTATGTTGAGCTCCACCCCAAAGATGGTTACATGAGTACCTCCATCCATGTCAAATATTTCAGCCACCAGAAATATATCCGCTTTGACAGCTATCACCCATTTGATACCAATAAGTCCCTTCCATACAGCCTAGCCGCATCTGTTGTCACAGCTGTAGTGACAAGCAGTCCCTGACCAAATATTCCAAGGGTCTTGCTGAGGCCTTCATAGGCTGAAATTACCCTCACACCACCCAGGGCTGTAGCACCAGGGTTTTGACTACCTTTCGTCATGCCCTGAAGTGAGGACTGTTCTACCCACTATCCTTCCCACCACCCCAACAGTGGTATTCTGCCACCCACCAAACCTATACAGTATCCTTGTCCGTCCTTACTCCACCTCTGCTCCCAACCCCTTGTTCATGTTCATATCCCTGCAATATACCTGAATGCAGTGCTTGCCCACACATTGTCCCACATCCACTTGCTCCAGTCCAGTCACAAGCATCACTTATTCCATCGAAGGCAGGGCTACCTGTGAAAGCAGTCATGTGATCTACAACACTGCGCTGTGTTCTACATGGCCATGATAGCCAACAAGATGTCTGTCTGCATGTATGGCCGTGACAAATTTTGGCCAAAACATAGGTGGTCCACCCATTTGCTGAGCATGCTGCCCAGCACAATGTTCTTTACTGCAATGAATGTGTCACAGCCTGCACCATGTGAATCCTTCCTTTCAACACCAACTTTTCCGAACTGAGAATGTGGGAACTCTCTCTGTAATATTTAATATATACTACTTTCCTGTAATGCCCTGGTCTCAGCTGTCCTTAGTCCCAGTCTTTTTCCCACCAATCACCTTCCCTCTTCCCATTCCAGTACTACACAGATTTCTATTCCACCAATGCACCCATTAGTCTTTTTTTCCCTATTCTGCTTTTTTCCTTGTGCACTCCCCTCATCTCATCCCCCCCCCCACACACACACACACACACACCCTGCCCGCTGTAATTATGTGATAGTTCCTAGCTGCCTACCCTGTCCCCACCATGTCTCTGCATGCACCCACAAGTAGGACTTTTCCTTCCCCCACCCTTATTCTGCTATTCCTCCCTTTCCCTACATCATCTTCCTCTTTATGTCCACCACCCAGATTGCTTTACCCGTTAAGAGCAGTTGCTTGCAGTCCAGCCTCGGTGGTCACATGTGTGAGTTGTGCTAGTGAGAATGTGTTGTGATGAAGCAAGCTGGGATATTTTTACTTCCCCTCTTCTTTTGCCATCCGCCTCCTTAAAGATTCATTTTCTCATCATTGACTGATTACTATTAACATGCATGAGTATAATCTCTGTTTTCATATAAGAGAAAGGTTGGTCCCCAGTTTTACAGAATATAGCACCGGATCTAATTTTGTGCTTAGTTTTATGTATGTAATTGATTTTATAATTTATTTTGACTATTCCTAATTAATACTTTCATTATAGGGTGAAATCAGTGATTGTTTCATAATTTAAATTCTATTGTTGATGTATAAACAAGTATAATGTAAACATTTGGAGGAACAACTAATAGTATTCTTAAAGGATCTATTTGGCTCTATTTGAAAACATGTTAGCAAAGCTGCTCTTAATTAATTCCAAAGTAATATCCATTTTCATCAAAAGTATTGTTTGCATAACAATATTTGTTAATTTGATGATTTTAACAAATAATTCAGCTTAATTCTTGTAGTAGAAGAAACTGTTAAAAAGAAGGAATTTTCAATGTATTCAGTTAATTTAATGAGTTAAATTTTAATTTTGATTTCTGTAAATTAAACATCAAACAATGTGTTTTAGTTTCAGTGCCTATTATTGTGATAATATGTAAGGGCATGATTTTTGGTCCCGACACAGTCAGTCCATGGCCGAGTTTCAGACGCAGAGCCCGTATTGGTTAGATCAACAAATCCGACAACAGCGCCATGTGCAGTGGTTCCCCCACTCTTGAACTGAGCCCACCCATCCACGATTTGCTATGTTGCTCAGTGTTGGCTTGGTAGCTGTCAGAGATGGAAGAGTTGATCGTCGCTCCCACTAAGTGCGAGGTTCGAGTAGTAATCCGGTTTCTCCAAACAAGGAAGTTACCCCCTGTGGAGATTAATCGGCAACTGACTCAGTTTTTTTGGTGAAAAGTGCATGTCCATTAAGAACATCTGCAAATGGTACGGGGCTTTTGCTGAGGGTCGCATGGTAGTTCACGATGAAGAACGGAGTGGAAGACCGCCAGTTTCAGATGCAATAGTCCAGAAGATCAACAGTGAGCTGCTAAAAGATAGGAGGGTCACTGTCTGTGAATTTGTTGAATGCATTCCTGAAGCTTCCCATGGCACAATTGAAAGAACTTTAACAGAAACACTGGGTTATTGCAAGATGTGTGCTTGCTGTGTCCCCCGGATGCTGATAGATGGACACCAGGAGCAACCCCTTGACTGTGCTCGCAAATTTCTTCAACAATGTGAGGGGGGAGGCAACAAGGAGAAATTGTTGGACTCTATCATCATGGGAGGTGAAACTCGGGTGTTTCATTACACCCCCGAAACAAAACAACAATCTTTTCAGTGGCATCACTCTGGTTCACAACCACCAAAGAAATTCAAACAAACACAGTCGGCAGGAAAGGTTATGGCGACTGTGTTTTGGAATTGGAATGGGGTACTACTTATCAATTTCATGCAACTTGGGATGACAATAAACTCAGAGAGATATTGTGAAACATTGACCAAACTCTGGCAAGCAATCCAGAATCACCAGACAGAACATCTGAAGGAGGGAGTAGTGCTTCTTCACAACAAAGCTTGACCCCATGTTGCTTGTCAAACACAGGAGCTTTTGAAGAAATTTGGGTGGACAGTTATGCCCCATCCTCCGTACAGCCCGGATGTAGCCCCCAACGATTATCACTCTTCCCCAAGCTAAAGGAACACTTCAAGAGCTACAATTAAAGTCCAAGCAGAGGTCACACACTTCATCAGCATGTTGGCAGGAGACTTTTTCGACTTAGGAATACAAAAGTGCATCACAAAAATGGAGACTATGCTGAAAAATAGACAAAAGTGTAAGCTTTTCAACGATGTATAAATTAATAACAATAAACAATGTTTTCTATTTGTAAAAACTATGAGAACCTTACCCTCATATTTCAGCCATTTAGAGTTAGTAGAAAATGTACATTCACACGTGTGTGTGATCAATCATATGTGGGAATTTTAATACAAGAACAATCGGAAGTATATAAAGAATGACTTCAGCACTTTCAGCCAACTGATATCAGATGTCCAGACCACCAGTGGGTCTTTACGCTGTGTAAAAATCCATTGTTATATCACTTGGCTGAAAAGGTAGCTCCATTACTTGATCTCTCCATGTTACCATTATCTGACATATTCTCTTTCTTATCTGAGCTGATATTTTTTCCAACAATATACATGTGGTTGCTGTGGGGCTAGAATTCAGACAATGTAAATGTTGCATCTTGAATTGCAGATTTGCAGCGTTGAGTAGAAAATGTACATTCACGCATGTGTGTGATCAGTCATATGTGGGAATTTTAATACATGCTGTAGTTATTCTCTAAGGTGCAGATAGGGGGTCTGCACAGACACCTTAAGACAGTTTGATCCCTCCCTGTCTGCAGTGCTGCAAATTGCATGTATGTTTCAGATTTTGCAAGCCACAAGATAAACTTTTTCAGCAGACTTTGACATATCAAATGTAGCCAAAAGCCATAGTGATATAACACAGAGGGTTTCTGTAACAGACTCTGCACTAGTGAACAGTTGTTCAGTGGTGGCCAAGCGGTCTTGTTCTCCTATTTCCAATGTTGAAATTTCTCCTTAGCACAACGACCTTACCATGCTATATAATACACCATTCTCCCCCCACCCTCACTAATACATGATCACTGTGATATTCCTACTTCCCACATAATCACATAATAGTGCAACATTCTTCTTATTAGCCAAGCAATACTAGTTGCCATATACACCTGTCCTATGTACCTTACCTCCTGTATTTACATGTTAGGATTGCATAATATCCTTCCCAGAGTCGCATGTACTACTCTGCATCTCCCCCTCCCTGATAATGTGATGAGCCTTTAAGTATGATTGAATTAATTCTAACTGTCCATGTCATCTGTCCATGTCCATGCAATATGAGTGTGATACCATATATCTCTCACTTACTCCTGTATATACAGGTGTAATCACCACTATGTGATATGAATACATGGAACATTACAACGATAGTAACGTATGCACATGGAAAGAGGGAGAATAGTGTTGGTACTCCTAACAGAGAAGAAAAAAGAGGAAGAAAAAGAATATGTGTGTTAAGATCGAATAAAGAAAGATGATAGACCCAAAGACTGATTCCCTTCCCAACCCCTAATCCAAGGTCCCCTACCTGAAGAGTAATTCACTATGATGCTGAACTTAATGTTTTATAGGATTTATTCCTTTGCTCTGTATAACAATTGTGTACTCGTTATTTGTTTATTGCTACTGCTGCATTTTATAACTCATAGTAGCAGTTGTGGGGAATTCAGTTCCACTACAAAGATCAGATTCTCCGAGTTTATGAATTTCTTTAATGTATCAATACTGTAAAGTCCTTTTTCTTGACCAGTTCTTGGATCCATCAAAAACACTGCTTTAGGATGTGGCATTCTCTCTGTCCACCATACCTAGGAAAAACTTACTCATTTGCTTCTTTAAGTTTGAACTCTGACAAAATTCTCTGACTAGAACTAAGTCATTTGTCTGGAATTATGACCTTTGTGTTCCCTCATTGTATTTCCTTAGTCATAATTCTACCTTTCTGTGTAGATTATCATCTACTGTCTTATGTAGTTTATTTTGAGTCCATCTTTCTTAAAGTAGGTCATTTAAATAGTTTTAATAATGGCTCACTGACAAAATTTTTATTCATCACTTCTACAGGGGTAGTCCTGTAGACATATGTCGTACTCATTCTAGATTACGTGGAACTTGAGGACCATCTGTGCCAAAATTGTATGTCTATCAGACCAGTATGTCCCACATATACATCCAGTCTTTTTCATGACTCATTCACATGGGTCTTGATGTACAAATGTGTATAATTTATATATAAACAATGTGAGGAAACTCTCCCTAGTTTGTGGAATGCATAATCTCTACTGTATTTTATCAACTTGTAACTGCTCAAACAGTGCATCCTCAGCTATCGTCCACATAGTCTTGGCTTCTAATAATAGTGATGTCTGTTCACATCTTTCTTGTTTATTACCAAAATATTCATCAGTTTTTATTACTGTTTTACTTGCAATGCTAGTCTCCTCACTTCATCATTAGTATAGCTTATAATCAGAAAATTCATTGAAAGATAACTCCTAGTCCACCAGTACGTGTAATCATTCATGCCTAATGGCAATTATGAGAATGCATCTGGTACTGTATTCTCTGAATCTTTTATATAATTTATTTCTATTTGATATTTTTGTAGCAATAAGGCCTAATTAATCTATTGTGAAATAGACTGCCTTCCATAATAAAGACTAAGGCTTGGTGGTCCATCTGTATTACAGTACTAGGTCCCCAGATGAGTGTTTGAAACTTTTGCGTGATCCATACAGTTGCCAACAATTCCTTTTCTGTTGCTGTGTAGTTAAGCTCATGCTTGTTTGCTTGTTAAGACTCGTGCTAGTGAAAGATACTGTCCCATGATCTAATGCTGGATTGTGCTTCCTTTGAAACAATTCCTGAGCAATAACATACTCAGAAGCATCGGTTGCTAACTTAAAAGCTTCATTCATCACTGGGTGTTTCAAGATAGGTGCATTGACTAACACTTCTTTAACATTATTAGATGCTTCTTGTTATCCTTCATCCAATATCTACTTTGCTCTTTATCTTAACAATGATGGTAACATTAGATCATTCATTGATTGGTCATTTATGTAGCAGTGATAGAATCCAGCTAAACTCAAAATAGATTGTAACACTGTTTGCATTTTTTGGTTGTGGGTAGTCTTTGATGGCTCTAATTCTTTCTCAATCTGGTGTAATTCCTTTTATTCCTACCAGTGTCCCAGAAATGTCCAAAGTGCGATTTTGAAAGTTTATTACGGATGCCTTTTCCATAAAATTTGTCAAGCATTTTAGTTAATAGTAAAGAGTTCTTCCCAAGTCTTGGATACTACTAATATATCATTTACATATATATTTAATTCTTCAAGCAGTTCCTTACCAAAAGCTACAATTAGTTCTCATATGAACACTGAGGCCAATATGTGTGAAGTGAAAAGTAATACTTTAAACTGATAAGATTTGCCATCAAGGAGAAAAACAGTATATTTTCTTGAGTCATTATGCAATTTTACCTGCCAATACCCATCCATCAGAACCATCGAGCTAATAAAGGGTTATTATAAATGCTTAGACTCCTGTCTTTTAACTTATTTTCTACCATCTTAGTTATTTCTTTGTTCATAGATGGTCTTAAACTTATTGGAACTGGGTATGGCCTGCAAAAGAATGATTCATGATCTTTTGTCTTAAAGCTGCGTATGTAATCTCCGATCACTCCTGGCTTGTCAGAAAACACAATCTTATATTTAAATAAAAGATCAAATAAATTGTTTTGTTGCCCTCCACACTGAGCAAGATGGGAAAAAAACTCAAAATAAATCCTATGTGCCACCACCACTTTTTATATCTGAATTTAAATTTCAGATTTTTGTAATATAGACCACCTCAGGTGTTGGTGTGTCGTGTATCAACAAGCAAAACCTAAACCAATTGTCACTCATCACTTTTACTACACAAATAATGGTAGCAGTTTGAATTTCCACTTCGAAATTATTCAACTAAGGCAATGTGGTCCCAACAGTTACATCACTAACAATATATACGGGCAAAATATGCTGTCTATAGTAACTCAGGTCCAAACTGTGTTTGCCTGTGCGTGATTCACTGAACCAGAATATCTTTGAGAATAGTGCTCGGTAAGCAATTACTTCACATACAACAATGTTACTACCCCATAGTATGACTCTGTACTTTTTTAATAAAAAAAAAAGACAAAAAGAAAACAAAAAAATACCTCAAGGCTGACTAGCAACTACCTCAGAGTGTGCTTCATAAATTTCATCTAATCATTTGCAACACCCAAATCCACTGGCATGTACACTAGCTAGTATCACAGGAAACATGACATGGATCATTCCAGGCAAAATTACTGAAGTTAAAACTTCAGTATCATCATATTTTAACAACTCCCGAATTTTGTGATCAGATACTGACACAGCATACAAGCCACACTTGACTAAGCTCATACCAACTTAAAATCACTTGACCTTTGGTCAAATGTCATGTAAAATTCAGAAAACAATTATGCTTACCGTGCCCTAGACCAGTTACTGCATTCATCAAATTTTCCAATAATATTTTCATGTAATTTTCACATTCTTTCATATTGTGGCTTAGCTCAAATTTTTAGCATTGTTTTTAGCTCCAAAAGATTCAGTATACTGTGGGAAATTTCATCATTAATATATCTTCAGAAACAAAATTAAACATTTTTCTTTTTCATGTCAGTTGAAATATTTTTTGCCTGCATCCTCCGAGATATAGTTAGTATTCATTGGAGCACAAAAAGTCCCCTTACATTGTAGCGCTGACGTTCATCAAATGTAGTAGGAGACAATTACATTATTCTAACAATCTACAGACAGTTCTGTGGAAAGAGAGAGTGAACCAATAAATGAAGAATGTATTCACCCAGCTAAGAATTCTCTATTCACCAGACAGTGTATTCTTGCTCAAAATTCAGCTGACATCTGCCTCCAGCCTAGTCTGAAAGCATTGGGCTTTTTAAATCAATTTCAAGTACAATAAAACAGACACCAAAATCCTTGAATATTTCAAAATTAAAAAATACAATTTTATTGAACATTAGACACACATTGAAAGCTGCCTTCTGACCACTGTTTACTTCGTTGTCAAATTTGAAAATTTTGGCTACATTTACTACTGGGAATTTAGTCAAACTTTTATTTAGTTTGTCATTCTGTACCTATTGAAACTGCATTCATTCTGTCTTGACTTTACTTAAATTTAATTCAACTAGCTGCAATTCATTTAACTTATTGTCAGTTTTGAAATTGTTCGCATTCCCCTTCAGCTTGGTATTCTGCCACAATGTGTTTTACTGCATCAATATTTGTTTTAACAATTGTCTCAAGTAATGCTATATTTTTCACATCATCATCACCTGTTTGCTCAGTTTGGGAAATCATTTCATCATCATCATTATTATAAAACATTCATCCTGCTTCTGTCAACTCATTCAACATCGAATGGCACACTGCATATGTACAAAGAAACAGTAATGATTAAAGTTATTTGTACAATACACAAGACACGTTCTTCTCAGCCCAACAAGAATCAACAACTTCCACCTGCTAATAACAAATGCTATTAATGTTATGTTCACTGGACACATTACCAGTGAAAGATACTAATTGTGAATGTAAATCCCTAATGCTACTAGATAATTTTTGACAACATTCCTTTATTTATTTCTTAAATCTATTGATATTCTACTAAATTTCTCTGTCTTTAAATTTAGGCTGCTGTTCATTTTTGCTAACATTTTTATCATCATTTGACAGTCCCTTTCACTAAATGATTCCTTTTCTTTGCTGTATAATATTTTTCCCTATCTTTTTCATCATTCATCTTGATAACAGTTATTGAATACTCAACAAAATAAATAAAAAAAAAGGAAAGTCCACAACTATATTGTGTACAATCTTAACTGTATTATAATGGACCTGGCATCTCCATGTACAAACGTCACTGTAATCAACTTGAACCAACTTCTACATAGAGAAGACTACACAAAACATGGTATGCATCTCAACGCAAAAGGAAAACAGAAAGTATGCAAAACTATCGCTACTTCTGCTAGGTGCACATGGAGGGCAACATTGACAAAGGTAGCTCCCTCCTCAGTAAACTGCAGTCATATGATGACACCAGTTTTGGGACAGGGTGTTCATATGATAAACAGAAGTGACACTGTTATCCAGTCCACTTCTCAGCAGAGAAGAAAGTCACCAGAAACTGTCAGCGCACCAACTACACATATAAACAGAAGTGAAACCATTATCCGGTCCACTTCCCAGCAAAGAAGAAAGTCTCCAGGAACTGTCAGCACATCATCTACACATATAAATGTCATGTTGTCATCTCCAGGTCAAGTGGGTCAGTTAAAAGGAAATTTTCAGTCAGTGAATAAGAACATTCAAAGAGCAGATGATTTAAATGTAAGTGTTCAGCCAGTGAGTGTAAGCAATCAAGCAGTAAAAGTGAGAAAAGCAAGTACGCAAGACATGAGTGAAAACAAACAAGCTACTGTATGTGCACCTTCTAGAGTCAGAAAAGTTCCATAGAGGAGCAGTGATTTTTTATAGATGGCACCGGGGAAATCATCTCATCATCATCTGGATCCAACACGATCAAGAAACTAGCCAGAGATGTAAGTAGACAATCAACAAGTGACAGAAGAATGTACAAACAAAGTGAACAAACTGATATACTCCTACAGAGGAATCCAGACCTACCCCTTTGTGAGGGACTCATTATTATTTGTAGGTACATATAAATATCAGGTCATTAAGAAACAAAACTGATGACCTGAGTTTTTTGTTAGGAGTGAACAAGAATATTATATTATGTATCAATGAACACTGGTTAAGACCAACTGCAGTTATATGTACCCCCAGGCTTTGATTTAGTAACAGGTTATTGTAGACCAACACACAACTATGGGGGAGCCTCTATATATGTTAGTAGTGGTATAGACTTGGATTACAGCACCCTTAGTGTTAATGATTAGTGTATAGAAAATGTACTGGAAATAGCAGCAATGTTACTGCCTGTGTTATGTCTGTATACCGCACACCTGATAATGATGTTGAAGTATTTGCACAGGCCTTACAGAAACTGGTACTACACCTCGATAAGTGCCCTAAATATAGGATTTTAATTTTTGGTGACATAAATATTGATATAAGGCAGAACACACCTAAACAACTTAATCTTCTGAATATGCTAAGATCACATGACCTGCACTAAGACAGTCTGCCTGCCTTGATAATTTAATCACAAATGTTGAGACAAATTGGTATGAACTAGGGCTATTCAATACTCATTTTTTATCAGACCATAAAGGTATTTGGTTAAAATAGATAACAAAAGAGCCAGCATCTGTCTCCAATAAAATTAAGTACATTCGGCTTTTGAATGAATATTGATAACTACAGAACACAAATAAAGATGACAAATTGGAATTACATTCTGCTGGAAAGTAATCATATTGAAAAAGTGTTTACATTATTCATTAGTGCATTGTCAGATACATTTAAAACTCGCTGCCCTAAAGTAATGAGAAAAAATAAGGGAACTATGAGGAAACATGGTCTCACATCAGTGCATAACTGGTTCACACCTGACCTACAAAGGCTCAGAATTCTGTTAATGATTTCCTATGTCAAATCAAAAAATAGTGAAGCCGAAAAAGCAAACTACATCAGTTTGAGGAACAAATACAAGGCAGAAATTAGGTTAAGCAAGTGCAAGGCAAATGATGATTATATTAATAAGTCCCAAAATAAATGCAAAGCCGCCTGGACTGTTATCAAGACTCATCTGGGTAGAAATAAAGATGTTAACATTAATAATTCATGTGATGCTTGTATCACACCGGATGATTTCAACACCTTCTTCATTAATGCTGCCAGTATGAATAACAGTGCTGCAAATGAACATATCCATAAATGTGACAACAACCATATCTCAAATAATAGAAATTCATTTCTACAAAATTTTGAGGATATGGTTCCTGTGTTTAAATGGAAAGAAGTAAAAGTAACAGATATTAAAACTGCAATAGCAAAATTAAGTTACTCAAAATCGGAAGACATTTATTGTCTCTCCAATTTTGTAATTAAAAAAAATAGCAGATGTAATAGCACATCCACTCTGTTCTCTTATGAAACGGATGTTTATCAGTGGCTGTTTCCCTTCATCCTTAAAAAAGGCAGTCGTTACTCCACTGCACAAGAAAGGTGACTAGTCTTGTCCTAATAATTACCATCCAATCTCCCTTGTACCCATCATATCAAAAGTAGTGGAATATTGCATACAGCTCCAAATCAGTCAACATCTGTCTGTGCATAATATTCTTAGTGACTCTCAGTATGGCTTCAGATCCGGCCTGTCAATGGCAAAAGCAGTTGAAGATGTTGTTTCTGTTGTGACAGTGCCACGAGATTTAAAAGTGCCGCTACGTCAGTACGCGAACACGGCGATAGAGGCGCTCCGCAGCTCGGCCGAGCGCGGGACCGGCACCTGGCTATGAACAGCGCCGGCCGAATGTCACAGCACGGCAGTCGAATGACAGATACGGAGTTAATAGCATGTAACACACTATTGTTTCTACTTTTGTATATCCACCCAATTTATTAGTGATTAAAGGTTATAACACTTTTTGGCAACGAGGATGGGATATTTTTTTCCTGCGTTGTGGATTGTGTGTTCGTGTTGGGGCAGACATGGAACAGCTTATGCAAGCGCTCATTGAACAACAAACACAGCTGACGGCTGCTTTTCAGGCACAACAAACACAGCTGACGGCTGCTATTCAGGCATTGTCGACGTTGCTTACTCATTGTCTGTCTTCCTCTTCTCCGCCTCCATTCCCTCCTTACGACGAGGCCACTGAAGACTGGGAGGATTATGAGAAGCGTTTGCAGCAACACTTTTTGGCTTTCGGCGTTGTCGACGCTCCTATGTGTAAGTCGTTATTTCTATCTTGGATTTCCCCACGGATCTATCAGCTGCTATCTCAGTTAGCCCCTCTGTGGGAACCTGCCTCTCTGTCCTTCCAAGAAATGTGTGAATTATTGTCTAACTATTACCGAAAAAACACCCACGTCGTTGCCGCCTGCGTGGCGTTCTACTGGTGTCGTAAACAGCCCCATCAATCTTACCGGGCTTGGGCGGCGGAACTACACGGTCTGAGTAGGAAATGTCAGTTTGTCACGGACACTCACCATGAGTTTTATGCTGATTCAATGGTTCGGGATGCTATTCTACGGCTTGCTCCTGATAAAGAAATTCAGCAACGTGCCTTACAACTGCCAAACCCATCGTTGTCGGAAGTTCTCAGCATCGCTCAATCCTTTGAAGTGTCTCATGCTGCTGGTGCGCAAATAGATGTGTGGTGTGATGTAGGCGCTGTACAGACCACTTTCGACGCGGGCAATTTGCCTGTTTCACAGGGGAACGATGATGTGGCGGTGGTTCACTCACGTCAACAACATCACGTTGGGCCACCACGCTCGCAGCGAAAACAGCAACCACAGAAGCAGGTTCGTTCTGTACTTCCTTCTTGTCCATGTTGTTTCGTACAGCATGACAGGGCCGCGTGTCCAAAACGTTGGGCCACGTGTAATTCATGTAGGAAAAAAGGCCACATTGCTTCTGTGTGTCAGTCCCCTAAAGTTCCTGTCGACGAGGACGAGGCATCGGACATGGATGTTAACTGTGTGCTTTCTCAAACAAATAAGTTGTTTGTTACTGTTCGTGTTCTGGATAAAAACATTCGCATGCAAGTGGACACTGGCTCTGCAGTAACTCTCATTAATTGTCGCACGTATTTGGAGTTGGGCTCCCCTCCCTTGTCTCCCGTTACGCGAAATCTGCGAACTTATAATAAGCAGAAAATTCCTATCGTTGCCCAGTTTGATGCTTCCACTGCCTCCAAGTCTGTTGTTAGGCCCCTCTCATTTTATGTGGTGGATCATGCGGGCACGGAAAACCAGTTCGGTTATGATGCTTTCTAGTTGTTCGGGTTCTCCATTGATGATGATGTGCACCTCATATCTGAGGATATTCCGTATCAACAGCTAGATGGATTGTGTTCTGAATTCTCGTCTGTGTTCTCTGCTGGTCTGGGTCGTGCCAAGCATTTTGAAGCCCACATTACTCTTAAACCTACAGCTTGCCCTAAGTTTTTACGGGCACGCCCTATTCCGATGGCGTTGCGTGCACCTGTCAAGGCTGAGATAGACAGGTTAACAGCTTTAGGGATTCTCCTTCCTGTTACCTCCAGCGAATGGGCATCGCCAATCGTGGTGGTTTCTAAACCAAACGGGAGTCTGCGATTGTGTGGTGATTTTAAAGCCACTGTCAACACTCAGAGCCTCATTGACACTTATCCTCTTCCCCGTCCTGAGGAGTTATTTACCAAGCTCGCTGGGGGCCAGTTATTTTCCAAACTTGACTTATCGGAGGCGTACCATCAGTTGCCGTTGGATGCCTCTTCCAAGGAATTTCTCGTCATCAACACTCCTTGTGGGTTGTATCAGTACCAGCGGTTACCATTTGGCGTCACTAGCGCACCGGCCATTTTTCAGTGGTTTTTGGAACAGCTCATGGCTTCCGTTCCCGGCTGCATCAACTACCTGGATGACATTGTTGTCACGGGGGCCTCCACTGAGGAGCACCTTCGCAATTTGCGTTCACTGTTTCTGGTTCTGCATTCGGCTGGGTTGAAGTGCAATCTGGACAAGTCACAGTTCTTCCAACCCTCCATTGTTTATCTTGGTTTCCACTTCTCCCGTGAGGGTATATGTCCTCTACGACAGCACGTTGCGGCCATTACCACTCTACCCCAGCCGTCTACGGTCAAAGAACTTCAGGCGTTTCTAGGCAAGATTGCTTATTATCACAAATTCATACTATCCGCGGTGGCGGTGGCTCATCCTCTGCATTAGCTGTTACGCAAAAACGTTCCTTTCTGTTGGTCCGACGAGTGTGAGCAGGCTTTTGTCCGCCTGAAGGCTCATTTGCTGTCGGCGCCTTGTCTTGCCACATTCCGTCCGGGTCAGCACTTGGTTCTGGCGACTGACGCGTCACGATATGGCCTAGGGGCTGTTCTCGGCCATTGGTATGAGGATGGGTCGGAACGACCCATCTCCTAAGCTTCCAAGACCCTCAACGATGCCCAACGGCCTTACTCTCAAATCGAAAAGGAGGCGCTCGCTATCATTTATGCTCTAAAAAAGTTCAGCGTTTTTTTGTATGGTTCTAAGTTTCACCTCATCACCGACCACAAGCCGCTGGTCTCTCTGTTCAGCCCCTCGGCGTCGCTTGCAGATAAGGCAGCTCACCGCCTGCAACGTTGGGCCTTATACTTGTCTCGTTTTCACTATGAGATTCACTATCGCCCCACGGCCCAGCACGCCAACGCTGACGCGTTGTCACGTTTGCCGATGGGCCCCGACCCGGTTTTCGATCATGATGAACTACTCTTTTTCGACATTGATGAGGAAGAACGTCGTGCGGTCGAGGGTTTTCCACTTACAGGTTCGCAGGTCGCGGCGGCTACTGCGCGGGACCCGGTCCTGCATCAGGTGATCGGTTTTGTTCAACGGGGTTGGTTGGACAGGACCAAGGGCCGGGCATCGGATCCCCTTCGCAACTACCATGCCTTGCGCCTTCGTCTGTCTGTTCGTGAGGGTGTTGTTCTTCTGCCCATGGATGGTGCATCTCCACGGGTCGTGGTGCCAGCCTCTCTTTGCAAAGATGTTCTCAAACAATTGCATGAAGGCCATTGGGGGATTTCTCGGACTAAGTCCCTGGCCCGTAGTCACGTTTATTGGCCCGGTATTGATTCAGACATCGCCCACATGGTCGCTGCGTGTGGTCAGTGTGCTCAACAACTGGCTGCACCTCGTACAATGCCCTCTCCGTGGCCTGATCCGGCGCAGCCGTGGGAACGGGTGCACGCAGACTTTGCCGGCCCCTTCCTTGGCACTTATTGGCTACTGTTGATTGATGCCTTCTCGAAGTTTCCGTTTGTTGTTCGATGTCCGTCGCCCACCACTGCGGCAACGACGCTGGCTTTGTCCAAAATCTTTGCGCTAGAAGGTCTTCCATCCACGACTGTCACGGACAATGGCCCTCAGTTCTCTTTGCAGGCCTTCCGTGATTTTTGTACTGGACAAGGGATTCATCATGTTACAGCACCGCCCTTCCATCCGCAATCGAATGGGGAGGTCGAGCGCCTTGTCCGCACTTTCAAAAGCCAGATGAAAAAATTCCTTAGTGATTTTTCCACAGATGACGCTCTGTTGCAATTTCTGAGTTCTTATCGCTTCACGCCTCTGGGTGATCGCAGCCCTGCTGAACTCTTGCATGGCCGCCAACCGCGCACTCTACTGCACCTGCTTCACCCTGTCAGGCCTTGTACTGTGTCCTCTAGTGTGGGAAAATACTCGGTGGGAGCCGACGTGTGGGCACGAGGGTATGGATCTCGCTCTAAATGGATTCCAGGGGTGGTCCAGGCTCTTCGCGGCCGCCGGCTTTGTGAAATACGTAGGAACGACGGCATGGTTGTTTGCCATTACGACCAGATGCGCCCATGAGTGGTGGCCACGCCAGTGCCACCGCCCCTTCTTTCGCCTCCACCAGCCCGAGAAGCCAGTCCTGTCGCTGCTGCCGATTTTCCGTGCGTGTTGCTGCAGCCGACATCGCTACCACTTCCGAGTACGCCAGAACCGGCCCCAGTCGCGACGCCGCCTTCTCTGGGACCCATCTCGCTGGAGCACACCACCAGGTCAATGACACCTATGGATGCTGCTCTGGAGTTTTCACCCATTATCTCGTCCAGGAAGCACGTTCCACGCGCAAGCTTCCGTCCTGGACATTTTCGACCATACTCTCGTGTTTCTCCGCGGGATCTTCTCGGGGCCTCCCAAGAGGCCATGGATGTCTCCGCACTGTCCATGTCTCCAAGGACGTGAGTGTTTTTTTTCAAGGGGGGAAAAGTGTGGTGACAGTGCCACGAGATTTAAAAGTGCCGCTACGTCAGTACGCGAACACGGCGATAGAGGCGCTCCGCAGCTCGGCCGAGCGCGGGAGCATCACCTGGCTATGAACAGTGCCGGCCGAATGTCACAGCACGGCAGTCGAATGACAGATACAGAGTTAATAGCATGTAACCCGCTATTGTTTCTACTTTTGTATATCCACGCAATTTATTAGTGATTAAAGGTTATAACAGTTCCATATATATTGTCATCATTCGAATCAGGATTATCAGTTAATGCCACTCTTGTGGACCTCAGCAAGGCATTTGACTCTGTCAGTCACAGGATACTACTAGAAAAACTGCGCTGCTATGGTATTAGAGGCTCAGAACTATCTCTGATCAGATCCTATCTGAGCGACAGGAAACAAATTGTGCATTTTAACAATATGAGGTCAAATGTCTTGGATATTATGCAGGGTGTACCACAAGGCTCTGTGTTTGGACCTTTACTTTTTATAATATATGTAAATGACTTGCCCAGCACCATGTTATGTAAATCCACACTCTATGCAGACGATACAACTTTTGTTACAGCAGGGAAACATTTATGAAAATTAAACGAGGAAAGTGAGGCTCATCTCAGAGCAGCCATCAAGTGGTTCCAACTCAATGACTTGCATATAAATCATGGTAAAACTGTAAATATTCTCTTTAGCTTGTGTGTTAAGAGTGATAAGATTGATTGTGTTTCAGCTAAACCACTTGGAATCCATCTTGACTCAAAATTAACGTGGAAGAGTCATACCGATTATATTTGTACTAAGTTAGCACGTGTGACATATTTGTTAGGTAAACTAAGGTCATGTGTTAGTGGTAAGTTATTACTCAATGCATACTATGCCTTTTTCCACACCCATTTAACATATGCCACTTTGTTGTGGGGAAACTCACCTGGAGCAAAACAAGTTTTCATTTGGCAAAAGAAGGCAGTCAGATGCATCCATGGAGTCAGAAATAACGAGTCTTGTAGACCATATTTCAGAAGTCTAAAAATACTAACAGTTGCAGCCCTCTTTATACTAAGTTGTCTGATACACACAAAAGAAAACCAACACAGTCACAAACTATGACAATCTATCCATCACCATGACACACGTACAAACAGCAAATTGACATCCCAGTTGCTAGACTAAAGAAAACTCAAGATAGTTACAGGTACAAGGGAGTAAAACTATTTAACATGTTGCCAATAGAGGCACATAATGTGTCACTGAATGAGTTTAAAAGTGTCAGAAAGAAATGGCTTAGAGAAAAAGCTTTTTATACAATAGAAGAGTTTATAATGTGCACTAAAGATGATCTTCAGTACCGGTTCTAATATAGTTTCACTTAGATTAAATTTATACATGTAAATATAATGCAAATACCTTGTGCAGCATCAAGGACAAATTTTTGTATCTTATTAGACAATAATGATCTACAATATATTACACCATTTCTGTTAGTTATGTAAACTGTATATGTACACAAATGAAGACATCAATTACATTTTTAATGCCTAAAGATGGATAATAAAATAAATTTAAAAATAAAAATAAATAGAATATCAACAATATGGTCAGAGTGACTTGAGATAGCAGTTATATGTGCATTAGATTTGCCATCTTGTATGAATATGTGTGCGTTTTCCTTTCTTTACAGAAGACAGCTTTGAACAAAATCTAAGTGTTCTCTTTTCATTAGACCTGGTTGTAGCAAAACATGTCATCCTTACAGTGAGTAGCAATCTATTCTTTTCATAACATTGTTAACAAAATAAATATTTATACATTAATTCTTTCTGCATTTATTGCTGCCCTCAGTCTTCTAACCCATACCTCTATGTTTACATCCAACGAACTTCCCATTGGCAGACTCTCTCCAAAAATGGTGACCATATCTTGGGGCACCACACGTAACTAACTTGGAAATGTCATAACCAGACTTCTTGAATTGTCCTCTTCCTATTAATGGAATTGATGGATATTTGTTAAAGAAAACACATAATGTTGTTTAGATGATTTTCTTTTGCCTCATATTTATTGGCATATAATACCCCCTTTGTAATATGCAGGATACTAATCACACTAATTAAGAAACATTCAAAAATTTCAGAAGTGGCAAACTAAATTTCACTAGTAGAGTGCATAGTGTGAGCTAAACTGAACTGAAAATTACATAATGACACACAGAGGCTTGACACTACATGATATTATTCTAATGGCGGAACATGAACTAAAAATCACAAGATGTTTATGTTTTCTGTCACAAGCACTGACTTAGTAACTGTACTTTATGATAGCTTGGTGTGAACTGCAGATTCTTTGTATGCTACACCTTTTTACAGGTGCACATAATATGGAAGATTTGAATTTGATAAAGTATAAGCTTATTACATGCTAGTTAATAGTTACATGCTAGTTAATAGTATAAAAGAGTGGAAAATTAAAAGAGGCAAAGACACAATATACAGTGATGTAAGTTTTTTAACTGATAGCTGTATAAGTAGTAATTGCCTAAGTAAAGAGAAGTATTAACAAAAAATGAAATGGATGACAATTCAATATTGAACTAGGAATGGTGGAACTGGAATGAGGAATGAGTGATACCTTAAAAAGAACAAGACCAACCAAAGTAGATGGTGAATGACTGTTCTTTAAAAGTCAGTCCTCAGTTCTCCTGTTCGCCTTAGTGAACCCTTCATTTTGACATATTCATTCACAAAAGACGTACCTCTAGGCTATGTGTGTGTGTCATAAAGTGACTGCAACCTTCCTTCTTTCTCTCAATGAGCTGAAAATCAAGGACGAAGAGACTGTAATTATGTGCAACGAGAATCTCCTATTATTCAAGACAGCAACAGGATAAAAACACACATACTTACACACACACACAAACACACAGATAGAGAGAGAGAGAGAGACTTTAAGTTAGTCAGTCACTGGGGGTTGCTATTGTTGCTTACCAGTATCTGCAATAATGATGGTACACTAGATGAATTCACTGACGATTAATTTTTATTTTCATTGTCCATCTTTCTTTTGTCCTCAGTCAAACCAAAATCATCTTGATTTTTGATGTGCATTTGTTCTATAATACAAAAAAAACTGCAACACTATTAATAATGAATTCTCCGTACCATTACAAAATGCATGCCTTCCTTCTCAACAACATTTGTATCTTATTTGATTTTTATGAGAATATTGAATAAAATATTTAGAAAGCTGAGATAAACTTCCACATATTACCTACTTTGCAAAGGACATTCTTCAATGAAATATAGTTCATGTTATTAATGACCAATATGTTTCCTTTTAGGCATTTGCACATATGTAGAGCATACCAAGATCCCTCTTAGTAATAACATATACAGAAAAAGAGTAACAAATAATATGTGTTATTGTTGGATACATATGCTATAACTCTTGATTCAGTTCACGTATTGGGAGGTTCTTTTAATTGATAGGATTTTCAAGATACAGTATGCATTTATTAGTAAACAGGATTGGTTTCTGTGATCAAAGGACTGACTGCATAATCCTTTTTTTCTTTCTTTCTCTCAATAAGCTGAAAGCCAAGGAAGAAGCAGCAAGACGACCAGGTGCAAAACCAAGAGACTGTGATCATGTGCAACCAGAATCTCCCATAATTCAAGACAGCAACAAGATAAAGGTAATACTGCCTCCTCCAAAGAAGAAACATCCTGCCCCCATCCAGGTACCACAATTAATATTTTCATTTAAATCTAAGCACTGATCAAATTCATACCAACCTTTCTGTGTACCATTCTTTAAAAGTATTTTGATACTTGGTTGTATAATAAAAATAGCGATGGTAAATTGCAGTGTGAATAAGGATAATTGTTTATACTAAGAGAAGTGGGCTTGTGAGATATATGAGTTTTCAGATTTTGAATACTTCTGTGATATAAAGTTATTGTAGACTACATGAATGCTCTTGCTTTGATAAGGAATTTATAGAACTGGCTTTGCATACTACAACTACAGTAACCAATTTATTACAGTCCTTATCCACACTGTAAACTGCTATTATTACCCATTTATGATGGGTTCATTTTTCAAAACATCTCTATGATAATTAGCTTCTAGAATTACGTATGGTAGCAGTCTCATGTATCAACAGTGAAAAAAAGGAATATGCACTTGTGTAGAGCTACATATAAATTGCAAGTACAAAAATAACCATAATATAAGAGTTTGGGGGCCACAAAATCCTGATGACATTGTGAACTTGAAAGAGACTCAATGAAAACTAAATATGTTTTGTGCCATTTCTGTTCACACAGTTTCTGGGACTTTCAGTTTTGTAGATGAAACTGTGACAGGAATGTCATACCTGTACATGCTGCAAAACTGTTGTTTTGCCAACTTCGTGAAGATTCCAGTGATTTAATTTGTATACAGGACAGTCTGCTGCCTCATTTCCAACTTGAGGTGTGGCATTATCTTACTGTCTCTGGGAACATAAAACTTTGAACCTTTCTCTAGTCAGTGGCATCTGCAATGTGTTTCTGTGTTTCATAGCTTGTCCATAATAAACAATTGAAATTTGTTTTTTTTCTTTTTGACTGACCTTTTTGGTAATATTGTCATGCACATTGCTGCATCTCTTTTCATTTTATTGGAAAAACAACTCAAAAATATTTAGATGTTTTCCAAGGATGCAGAATATGAAGCCATTGTGTTCACCACTAGACTCATGAGTGTAGCTGCTAGATACATGAATGCACTTCACAACTTCTAGAACCAGCTATGTACTTTGCACACTATTATGTATAACAGATTAGATTAGATTAGATTAGATTAATACTTGTTCCATAGATCATGAATACGACACTTCGTAATGATGTGGAACATGTCAGGTTAATAAAAAATGTCTGTACAAGATATTACATTGCACAAAATCTTGCATGACACTAATGTTTAAGGGTTTTTTTCCCTTAATTTATATCTAAAAATTCAGCCAATGAGTAGAAGGAGTTGTCATCTAGAAATTCTTTTAACTTATTTTTAAATATTAGTTGGCTATCTGTCAGGCTTTTGATGCTGTTTGGTAGGTGACCAAAGACTTTTGTGGCAGCATAATTAGCCCCTTTCTGTGCCAAAGTCAGATTTAACCCTGCATAGTGAAGATCATACTTTCTCCTGGTGTTATAGCTATGCACACTGCTGTTACTTTTGAACTGGGTTGGATTATTAACAACAAATTTCATAAGTGAATATATATACTGTGAGGATCCCTAGATCCTTAAATAGATGTCTGCAGGATGACCGTGGGTGGGCTCCAGCAATTATTCTGATTACACATTTTTGAGCAATGAATACTTTTCTACTCAATGATGAATTACCCCAAAATATGATGCCATACGAAAGCAGTGAATGAAAGTAGGCATAGTAAGCTAATTTACTGAGATTCTTATCACCAAAATTTGCAATAACCCTAATAGCATACGTAGCTGAACTCAGACATTTCAGCAGACCGTCAATGTGTTGCTTCCAGTTTAACCTCTCATCAATGGACACACCTAAAAATTTTGAAAATTCTACTTTAGCTACAGACTTCTGTTCAAAGTCTATATTTATTACTGGAGTTGTGCCATTTACTGTACGGAACTGTGTATACTGTGTTTTATCAAAATTTAAAGAGAGTCCATTTGCTGAGAACCACTTAATAATTTTGTGAAAAACATCATTTGCAATTACATCACTTAGTTCTTGGTTTGTGGGTGTTATTACTATACTTGTACCATCAGCAAAAAGAACTAACTATGCATCTTCATCAATGTGGAATGGTAAGTCATTAATGTATATCAAGAACAGTAAAGGACTTAAGACTGAACCCTGTGGGACCCCATACTTGATAGCCCCCCAGTTTGAGGAATCAGCTGTTGTGTTAACATTACATGAACCACTTATTTCAACTTTCTGCATTCTTCCAGTTAAGTATGAATTAAACCATTTGTGCACTGCCCCACTCAAACCATAATGATTTAGCTTATCTAAAAGAATTCCATGATTTACACAATCAAAGTCCTTTGAGAGATCACAAAAAATACCAATGGGTGATGTCCGGTTATTCAGAGCATTTAATATTCGTTCAGTGATAGCGTATATAGCATTTTCTGTTGAAAAGCCTTTCTGAAAACCAAACTGACATTTGTTAGTACTTTATTTTTACAAATATGGTAGGCTACTCTTGAATACATTACTTTCTCAAAAAATTTTGATAGAGCTGTCAGAAGAGAGATTGGGCGGTAGTTGTTGACATCAGACGTATCCCCCTTTTTATGCAGTGGTTTTACAATGGCATATTTCAGTCTATGGGGGAAAACACCCTGCTCCAAAGAGCTATTACATATGTGGCTGAGAATCCTACTTATCTGTGGGGAACAAGCTTTAAGTACCTTGCTGGAAATGCCATCAATTCCGTAAGAGCTTTTACTTTTCAGTGAGTTTATTATTTTACTGATATCAGAAGGAGAGGTTGGTGGAATTACAGTTGTTTCAAACTGCACAGGTATGGCCTCTTCTATTAGTAGTCTTGCCTCTTCTAGTGAAGATCTAGATCCTATTTTCTCCACAACATTTGAAAAATGATTACTGAAAATATTTTCAATTTCTGATTGTTTGTTAGTACACTTGTCATTAAGTTTTATGGCACTAAAGTCTTCCTGTGCTCTTGGTTGCCCTGTTTCCCTTTCAATAATATTCCAAATTGCTTTAATTTTATTATCAGAGTTACAGATCTCAGACATGATACACATGCTTCTGGACTTTTTAATAACTTTTCTTAGTACCGCACAATAGTTTTTATAATATTGAACAATTTCGGGGTCAGTACTCCCTCTTGCTGTTAGATACAGTTCTCTTTTACGGTTGCAAGATATTCTTATTCCTTTAGTTAGCCAAGGTTTTTTATATGTTTTCTTGGAATTATGTTTAACTATTTTCTTGGGAAAACAATTTTCAAATACCCTTAAAAATGTATCGTGAAATAAGTTATATTTCAAGTTTGCATTGGGTTCCTTATACACTTCATCCCAGTCTAGCTGCTGTAGGCTTTCCCTAAAGTTTACAATATTTATATTGTTAATTGAACACACTGCTTTGAAAGTCTGATTTGATATACTGCATGGAGCTATGTCATGTACTGTAACTAGCTGTGCACCATGATCTGAAAGACCATTCTCAACAGGATAAGCATTTATGTCCTTAAACTTATCTTGGTCTATAAAAAAGTTATCTGTCAATGTACTGCTGTTCTTTGTTATCCGAGTAGGAAACTGTATGACTGAGCTCAAATTGAATGAACTGAGTAATACTACAAGGTAATTCTTCCTGTTACACTCTTTCAGGGAATCAACATTGAAATCCCCACAAATGATAATTTGCTTCCCCCTGTCTGCCAGACAGCACAACAAAGCATCGAAGTTTTCTACAAATAGCTGGAAATTCCCTGAGGGGGACCTATACACTGTTACAATTAGGAAAGTGCCATCATTTAGTTTAAGTTCAGTGGCACATCTTCCATATGTTGCTCTACACAAAATTTTTTAGTTTCTAAATTTTTTACACTGTGGAAGCTTTTGACATATATGGCAACTCCTCCTCTCATCATAATATCTCTACTTACATGTGCAGCTAATTTGTACCCATTGATGCTAACCTTTTGCATATCAGTGACAATGTGATGCTCAGACGGCATAGTACATCTATTACATTTTCAGTTTCTGTATCTTCTAAACAAAGCAGAAGCTCATCAGTTTTATTCTTCAATCCCCCAATATTTTGATGAAATATACTAACATTATTTTTCACTTTACTTTTGTGAGTATCTTGAACTTTTTTAACATCTTTAGCACTTTCCTGGCTGAGTTTCCCATTGGACACTGATCTTACACTAAACAAGAGTTTCCACCATGTCATGTAGTTCCTCCCCCCTTTAAATTTCCTGCTATTAGCCCAGCCAGTTTACTCTTCCCTTTCTTGTTGAGGTGTAGGCCATGTCTAGTATAGTCCCACCTACAGATTGAATCAACATGAACCACACCAATGTGTGACCCTGCAGCAGATCCAAGTAGCTGTTCCAACTCCAAATTAACTCTCCTGACAGAAGAGCTCAAATGAGGTCGGTCGTGGCGCTTCAGAACCGACACAAACCCAACACTGGTATGACTTGATGTTGATGCAATCTTTGCCAGGTCACACTCTATGCTGTACCCCGGATCTCTGTCAATACTGTTGCCCGGCCCACCCACAATAACCACGGTAACTTCCTTAGTAAATCCTCTACATAGTGAACCTAAATCCTCTGTAACCTGCCCCAGTCCAGCACTAGGTTTGAAAAAACTTGTGACCTGGTATTCTGACCCTAATTCAGCCTGCAGAAGTTGGCCCACACCCCTAGCATGCGAACTACCTAGCAACAAGACTTTCTTTCTCTTTGCAGACTTCCCTACATTCTTATTCAATTTGCTGCTGAAAGCTTGTTGAGCCCTGTCTACATCTACTCTGTGAGAGGTTCATCAGTTTCTGACTGAGGCAACAGGTCAAACCTATTTTGTACATTAATAACACAGTTGTCAGAAGAGTTTCTTGGCCTGTTCCTTATGCCTGTTGCCACTTCCCACCCCTGTTTACCCTTCTCCCCCCTTATCCTGCCCAGTTCTCGCCTAGCCTCATCTAACTCAGCCTGAAGGGCAGCAATTTTCCCCTCCTGTTCCACAATCTTTCTATCTCTACTACATAGCCTACAGAACCACTGATGAGTCTCGCTCATTTTCCCAATTCCCACGCGACTACAATCGCCCCAATGAAAAAAGTCACTACATCCATCACACCAGACCCCGGAGCTAATGATTCTACGGCACGTCAGGCACTTAACACTCATGGTACAAATCGATTTTAGTGACAGAAAGACAATTAAGTTACCGGAAAACAATGAAAATACGTGTATGAAAAATTAGGTCTACACGCGGCTATGTAGTGGTTCAGAAGTTATTTACTGGAAATTACTTAAGAGATGACGATACTCTACAGATATAAAGGGGCAGCAAACGTATTTAGCACACTTAAACTATCAGTAAATGCACTTAAAATTGCGGTCTGAAGTTTAATCTGAAAGCTCAAAAGTTCGGCCTGGCCGCGATATGTAAACAAAACAAACTTTACGTGATTACTGTGAAAATACGTGAGTAAGACAAAAATCTTTAATGGTACGCTTGAAGAGCACTATAATTAATGTAATAAATTAGTTTAAAGTGTTAAAAACAGTTTATTACTACTTAAATTAACATGCTCATGTGCTGAGATAATGAGATCTGTTATGATGGAAAGCAGGTTATTATGCACTGTACGTCACTGTGTCAGCATATTTTTTTCCAACTAAAACATTAATAACAGGACAAAATCTACTATTCTCATGATATCCAAATGAAGAGACCTGAACTGATAAAAGAATATATATAATCTACAAGTGTCATGGGGTCATCAACAAAGCTATTATCCACATAACTACAGATACATATAGGTTACGTTTCTGCAGACATGTATGGTTACTCCTTGAAATATTCCATAAATAGGTTGGGTGATGTGTGAGAGAGAAAGGTTTTCACATAAATAAATGACACTAAGGCTTTTCTAAAAATTGAATAATAAGTATATTGTTGTTTATACATGTGAATCAAGTTAGTCAGGCCCTCACCAAGCTACGTACCAGTCGTCTGTGGAAAATCTGACTGAAGTACAATGTTAAAAAGAAACCCATCAGTGAAGCTTCAAGTAGGCCATCTTGATGAATGAATAATTAATCAACAATCCTTCAGATGATCCATAAATTCCATCAAATTGTGTGATTCATATTCACAAAAAAAGAGTTATTTGCAAGAAAAGAGTCTTCTTCCAGCTGATCTAATTCTGATGAGTTTCATTGTGGAGTCTCTGTTGATTGTGGACATCTGATGCATTATAACCCTTCAGCAGGTTTTCCTGGCTATCTAATGACATTTTGGGTTGTCTGGCATTCTGCTGGATATCATCATCATACTTGAATGATATTTTGGCAACATAGCTCACAACCTTCATCAGGTGTGACCTGAGACTGCTCCTCGAGTGGATCTGATCTAATATTTATGTCTGTGGCCTTCCTCATCCACTGGTGGTTGCAGGCACTTGCTGCGGTCTTCTGGAACGTTGCCGTTCCATTTTCCATCTGCTGCAGTTCTGGGTATTCCCTCTGTGGTCTGCGCCCACAAGGCCTGCTCCTGGGTGTTCCATCTTCTGTCTGTTACATTTGGAATTCTGTCTGAGGTACCAGGCATACCCCTGCTGTCTGTTCCTACTCACTGTGATATGCTGGAGTGTTTCCATTTCGTTTTCAGTCCGTTGTGGTTCCGGATGTTCCCTCTGCAGACAGCACCAATCAGACCAACTCCTGGACATTTCACCTTTGGTGCGCTATGCCTGACACTCTGTCTAGTGATCATTTTATTTATCCATGCCTTCCATTCTTCTTTTTGTGGAGTGCTGCAGCTGTCCCCGTTGCTCCTTGAACAGTTACAGAGCAGGATCCCAGGCTCTACTTAGTTCTACTTACCTAATGTTTTAGTTGATGAGATAGTCAGAATCTTTTATCTCAGGTAATAGCTCTTGCAACCCTGCACAGAAGAAGGGGTACTTAAGACATTAGTCCACACAACATGTGCTCTGTCAGATCAAGAGAGTCTACCGACAGAAACAGAGCATCTTAAATCTGTGTTCTGCAAAAGTGGATACACGACCAAACAAATTGAGATGGCACTCCAACCAGCCATTACACCACAGGTTCCAGAAACAGAGCAAGATAAAGCAAAGAAGGTGATGTATCTGCCCTATGCTGGTTCTATTTCTGCCAGAATCAGTAGGATCCTCTGAAAACACAATATTAAGTGTGTTTTCTGTCCATCCATCAAGATCGGGGACTGATAGGGAGTGTTGAAGATGACATGGGGTACAGAAACCAGGGATTAATAATATACCTTGTCAATGTGGCATGTCCTACATTGGCCAGATGACAAGAACAGTGGATATCATGTGCAAAGAAAGTCAGAGGCACACCCAATTAAGACAGAAGATGAAGTCAGCCATTGCTGAACAGTGTCTAGAACTAGATCATGCCATGAATCTACATCTACATCTACATCATACTCCGCAAGCCACCCAACGGTGTGTGGTGGAGGGCACTTTATGTGCCACTGTCATTACCTCCCTTTTCTGTTCCAGTCGCGTATGGTTTGCGGGAAGAACGGCTGTTGGAAAGCCTCCATGTGCGCTCGAATCTCTCTGATTTTACATTCGTGATCTCCTCGGGAGGTATAAGTAGGGGCAAGCAATATATTCAATACCTCATCCAGAAATGCACCCTCTCGAAACCTGGAAAGCAAGCTACACCGCGATGCAGAGCACCTCTCTTGCAGAGTCTGCCACTTGAGTTTGCTAAACATCTCCGTAACGCTATCACGGTTACCAAATAACCCTGTGACGAAACGCACCACACTTCTTTGGATCGTCTCTATCTCCTCCGTCGCCGGCCGCGGTGGTCTCGCGGTTCTAGGCGCGCAGTCTGGAACCGTGCGACTGCTACGGTCGCAGGTTCGAATCCTGCCTCGGGCATGGATGTGTGTGATGTCCTTAGGTTAGTTAGGTTTAAGTAGTTCTAAATTCTAGGGGACTGATGACCACAGCAGTTGAGTCCCATAGTGCTCAGAGCCATTTGAACCATTTTTTTATCTCCTCCGTCAACCCGATCTGGTACAGATCCCACACTGATGAGCAACACTCAAGTATAGGTCGAACGAATGTTTTGTAAGCCACCTCCTTTGTTGATGGACTACATTTTCTAAGGACTCTCCCTATGAATCTCAACCTGGTACCCGCCTTACCAACAATTAATTTTATATGATCATTCCACTTCAAATCGTTCTGTACGCATACTCCCAGATATTTTACAGAAGTAACTGCTACCAGTGTTTGTTCCGCTATCATATAATCATACAATAAAGGGTCCTTCTTTCTATGTATTTGCAATACATTACATTTGTCTATGTTAAGGGTCTGTTGCCACTACCTGCACAAAGTGCCTATCCGCTGTAGATCTTCCTGCATTTCGCTACAATTTTCTAATGCTGCAACTTCTCTGTATACTATAGCATCATCCGCGAAAAGCCACATGGAACTTCCGGCACTATCTACTAGGTCATTCATATATATTGTGAAAAGCAATGGTCCCATAACACTCCCCTGTGGCATGCCAGAGGTTACTTTAACGTCTGTAGACATCTCTCCATTGATAACAACATGCTGTGGTCTGTTTGCTAAAAACTCTTCAATCCAGCCACACAGCTGGTCTGATATTCTGTAGGCTCTTACTTTGTTTAAGAGGTGACAGTGCGGAACTGTATCGAACGCCTTCCAGAAGTCAAGGAAAATAGCATCTACCTGGGAGCCTGTATCTAATATTTTCTGGGTCTCATGAAGAAATAAAGCGAGTTGGGTCTCACACGATCACTGTTTCTTGAGTCCATGTTGGTTCCTACAGAGTAGATTCTGGGTTTCCAAAAATGACATGATACACGAGCAAAAAACATGTTCTAAAATTCTACAACAGATCGACGTCAGAGATATAGGTCTATAGTTTAGCGCATCTGCTCGACGACCCTTCTTGAAGACTGGGACTACCTGTGCTCTTTTCCAATCATTTGGAACCTTCCGTTCCTCTAGAGACTTGCGGTACACAGCTGTTAGAAGGGGGGCAAGTTCTTTTGCGTACTCTGTGTAGAGTCGAATTGGTATCCCGTCAGGTCCAGTGGACTTTCCTCTGTTGAGTGATTCCAATTGCTTTTCTATTCCTTGGACAATTATTTCGATGTCAGCCATTTTTTCGTTTGTGCTAGGATTTAGAGAAGGAACTGCAGTGCGGTCTTCCTCTGTGAAACAGCTTTGGAAAAAGGTGTTTAGTATTTCAGCTTTACGCGTGTCATCCTCTGTTTCAATGCCATCATCATCCCGGAGCGTCTGGATATGCTGTTTCGAGCCAATTATGATGAAACCAAGAGTATAGCACAAGCACCCGGACTTTGGGACAGTGTTATAAGGGAACCAATTGGGATGAAAGTAACTGACAATCTCATTAACCATGACATGGGGTACCAGCTAAGTCAAGCCTGGTATCCTGCTCTGGAATTGTTAAAGAAACAACGAGGACAACTGCAGCACTCCACCAATAGAAGAACGGAAGGCATGGATATAGAAAATGATCACCAGACAGAGTGCCAGGCACAGTGGATCAAAGATGGAACACCCAGGAGTGGGTCCGATGGACACAGACCACGGAGGGAACATCCAGAGCCACACCAGACTGAAAACGGTATGGCAATGCTCCAGCAGATCACAGTGACTGAGAGTGGCCTGCAGGGGGATGCCTGGCACCTCATACAGAATTCCAAATGCACAAGACTGAAGGTGGAACACCCAGGAGCGATTCTGGTGGGTGTGCACACAAGACCGAAGGTGGAACACCCAGGAACGGTTCTGGTGGGTGTGGACCACAGAGCGAACACCAAGAACTGCATCAGATGGAAAATGGAATGGCAGCGTTCCAGAAACCGCAGTGAGTGGGCACAGAATGTCTGCAATCACCGGTGGGGGGGGATAGGCAACAGACATAAATACTAAACCAGGCCCACTCGAGGAGCAGTCTCAGGTTACACCTGATGGAGATTGCAAGCTGCATTACTGAAATATAGTGCAAGTATGATGCTGATATTGAGCACCACACCCGACAACCCAAGATATTATTTGATGCATTTTTTACAACTTACCGTAATAAAACACATGTGCAAAATGTTTTGTTCAATGACCATCTTTCATTTAGACTGTCCATTTAGGTTTCAGAGCCCAATGTGTGTTGTAATCACAAGGCCATTTCATGTTTTTGCCATGTGATTGATTGATGGTTTGCTTCCAGGTGTTTTTCTGAGTGCTTGTTCCATTTTATGCACCATATTTTGATGATTAACCTAGCCATCTTCTTCAGCTGCTATGTGATTTGCTGTTATTTGTACTTGCTGCCTGGACTCCAACTAGAATGTGAACTATTATTAGGTTCATGCTGGTATTTATGGCTGAGTTTGGTAGGTGCCCCTATTTTTCAAATCCCATTGTGAATTTTATAGTACTGTTGATAGAGTTTACATGTTCTAGGATCTATTAAAGTTTTTCTGCTCCATGTGGCAACACCACAAACTTGTCATCCACGTACTGATAGAAACCTATTGGTTTCAACTCGGCTGATTCTGGGGCCTTTGCTTCAAAGTGTTCCATGTATTGGTTCGGCATGACAGGTGATAATATACTATTTGTCATCTATCAATGTTTCCATATAAGCCCCACCATATTAGAAGAGCCAAAGGCCATATTGTACCAAAGTGATGACATGAAATAAAGCACATCTCACTTTGTTCTTTCCTCACACAGAAAATTTTGGGAGAGGCAACCACTTGTGTTGTGGTTGGCCACATGGACCGAAAACGGGTGGGCCCTTTCTCAGCAGCTTGCATCAACAGTACACAGTGAGAGTGTAGTGCTGAAGCCAGTTTTCGATTGCCTGCCTTCACCTCCATGTATATTCTTACACCGATCAAGCAAGCAGCTTGTCATTGGCAAGAATGCTCGATGATCTCCTGAACTGAGTTAGCATTTTGACAAGGTACCCTCGGCACAAAACCAGGAGCTGCTTTCAGCTGTGGGAAAACGAAGCTCTTTATCCTACCAGAGCATGTAAAAACTGATGCACGGTTTTGGAGGACGTGCACTGTGTGAGAGCTCAGAGGTATTTGCTGTCAGTCCCAGTGCCTCTGAATCCAGTGGTGGTGGAGTGCCGAAAGTGAGAAGTGTTCCATCATCCCTATACACGGGGTTCAGCCTTTCAGTTCATATATTCTCCTGCTTGTCATTGTTGCCAATGATGAATGTGTTTCCTCCCCGAGAAATGACCCTAAAGGGCCCTGAATAGGTGGTGAGAGTGGGAGCCAGATGGAATTGTCTTTGAGCCACACAAATTGACAGCTTTGCAACTTCTTGTGGATGAAAACTTTCCATTTGCCATACCTCAACAGATTGAGCAGCCTGAGATGTCCCATGCATCAACTCAGAAATTGTTCAAAATTTGTAGAAACCGCTGATAACTGTGATGACAGTGATATAGGCGTGATGAGGTCATTGGTCACCCATAGCTTCTCCCCATATAGCATCTGTGTGGGGAACAGTGTATATATTGTTTCATTGCCTTGCATAAATGCAGCAGTGCTAGTGTCAAGACATGAAACCATTATATAGTGCATGTAAAGTTTAAGTAGTTAGTAAATCATAGTCTGAAGAGTTAGGTGACTAGTAAGTGGATAAAGGATGTAAAAGGAGAGTGTTTCTGCTAGGTAGAGCAGATAAGCAGTTATTAACATCTCACTTAGACATTGAATTGGCATCACTTAGTCCCAGTAAGATGGATGTAGAAGAATTGTGTGCAAAGTTTAAGCAGGTTGTAAATCATGGTCTATGTGCCTAGTAAGTGAAGAAAGGATGGAAAAGACCCACGATGGCTTAATAATGAAATTCGGTGGATGCTGAGGAAGCACAAGCTGTTGCACTCTAGGTTCAAAAGGGGATGCAAAAATGATGGCAAGCAAAGATTAGTAGAGGTTCGTGCATCTTTGAAAAGATCTATGCACAAAAAATACAACAACTACCACTGTTACACCTTAGTAAAAGATTTGACAGAGAACCCAAGAAAATTGTCGTCATATGTAAAATTGCCAAGCAGGTTTAAGGCTTCCATCCAGTCTCTTGTTGATCAATCTGGTGTGGCAGTCGAAGATAGCAAAACAAAAGGTGAAGTTTTAAGTTTTACATTCAAGAAATCATTCACACAAGAGAACCATACAAACATACCATCATTTGGCCATCAGACAGACTCCTGTATAGACGATATAGAAATAAGCATACCTGGTGTAGAGAAACAACTGAAAGATTTGAAAACAAATTAATCTGAAAAGAATCACCAGGTCCAGATGGAATCTCAGTTTGGTTTTACAAAAAGGACTTTATGATATTGGTCTCTTATCTACCTTGCATTTTGATGAATCTCTCACCCAGCTTAAAGTCCAAACTGGCTGTAAAAAAGCACAGATGAGTCCGGTATATAAGAAAGGCAAAAGAACAGACATGCATAATTACAGACCAATATCCTTAATTTCTGTTTGCTGCAGAATCCTTGAACATATTCTCAGTTTGAATATAATAAACTGGTTTTAGAAAGCATTGCTCGTCCGAACCTCAGCTTGCCCTTTTCTTACATGATATACTGAGAACCATGGATGAAGGGCAACAGGTATATCCCATATTTCTGGATATCCAGAAAGCATTTGACATGGTGTCCCATTGCAGCCTATTAATGAAGGTACAAGCATATGGCATACCTTCACGGATATGTGAGTGGCTTGAAGACTTGTTAAATAATAGAACCCAGTATGTTGTCCTCAATGGTGAGTGTTCATAAGAGACAAGGGTATCATCAGGAGTACCCCAGGAAAGTGTGATAAGACCACTCTTGTTCTCTATATACATAAATGATTTGGCTGACAGGGTGCACAGTGATCTGTGGTTATTTGCTGATGATGCCGTGGTGTATGGTAAGTTGTCAAAGTTGAGTGACTGTTGGAAGGTACAAGATGACTTAGACAAAATTTATAGTTGGTGTGATGAATGGCAGGTAGACCTAAATGTGGAAAAATGTAAGTTAATGTGGATGAGTAGGAAGAACGAACTTTTAATGTTTGGATACAATATTACTAATGTTCTGCTTGACACAGTCAAATTGTTTAAATATCTGGGCACAATGTTGAAAAGCGATATGAGTTGGAATGAGCATCTGAGTACTGTGGTAGGGAAGGTGAATCATCGGCTTTGGTTTATTGGGAGAATTTTAGGAAAGAGTGGTTCACCTGTAAAGGAGACTGCATGTAGGATGCTGGTGCGAGTTATTCTTAAGAATTGCTCGAATGTTTGGGATCTGTACCTGGTTAGTTTGAAGGAAGACACTGAAGCAATTCAGAGGTGGGCTACTAGATTTGTTACTAGTAGGTTTTAACAATACATAAGTGTTACGGAGATGCTTCAGGAACTGAAATGGGAATACCTGGAGGGAAGGCGATGTTCTTTTTTACAAACACTATTGAGAAAATTTAGAGAACCGGTGCTTGAAACTGACTGCCAAACAATTCTACTGCTGCAAACATACATCACACGTAAGGACCACATGTATAAGATACAATAAATCAGGGCTCATATGGAAGCGTACAGGCAGTCATTTTTCCCTCACTCTACTTGTGAGTGAAACAAGAGAGGAAATGACAAGTAGTTGTACAGGGTGCCCTCCGTCATGCACCTATTGTTGACTTGCAATCTAGGTAGATGTAGATGTAGATGCAGATCTTAAAGCCACCTTTAAAGTGCAATGTATTCACTCTAGCATCTCATTGCTATCAGGATGGTAGCTAGTTGTGCAAATGTGCAGGCTGCCACAGAGCTGAAGTAATTCTTCAAGCAACTTCCCTTCAAACTGTTGTCTTTGTACTTGTCTGTGATATGCCAAAGCATGCAAACCATGACCACACTAACACCCTGGTCACTGATTCAGCAGAAATATTGGGAATAGGTGCCACTTCTGGCCACATCATGGAAGAGTCAACCATTGTTAACATATAGTGGTATCTACCAGATTTAAGCAATGGTCCTGCAGTGTCTTCATGAGTGTGGGCAAATTTGCTGTTGGCAGATAGCACTCACCTGTCACAAACACATGCCTGGCTACTTTGCTGCATTGACAACTCCTGCATCATGTGCCTAGGCGTAACAACCTCTCTGTATGCCTGACCAAGCTGCTTTCATAGCTACCAGCTTGGCAGGGACTCTGATACCACAATGAGTGAGGTTGTGGTAGACATCAAAAATTTTACACCACCAGATTTCAGGAATGAATGACATCTTCCTCCAGTCATGTCACACCAATAGTGCCCTGAAGTGGCATGCAGTCAAGTTTTAAAGTCAGAGGCCCACAATTTTCGAGGACATGTTGAAGAAAAGCATTATCTTCCTGCTTTATGATCACATCATACAAATGTATAATACTCAAACTAGCACAATTGTGGAAAAGGCCATCCAGTGCAACATTGCCTTGGTGTAATGTGTGGTGTATGTCAGTTGTAAATTGAGTTATAAATTCAGCCTGTGTACATTGTCAGGGTGAGATGAGCCCTGTTACTAGCTGAAAAATAGTCCTTAGCAGGTTGTGGCCCATGAATAACATGAAATTGTGGCCTTCTATGAAAGATGCCTGACAGCCAGGTAGATGGCAAGTAGCTCTCTGTTAATTCTGGTCCATTTCTGTTGCTGCTCAGATACGTTTTACATTCTTGAGCAGAGCACAAGTGATTGCAATCTGTAAGTCATGTATCGCTGCAAAATGATGCTGACAGCCATCAGTCTAGCATCTACCGTCAGCACTAGGGGAGCCAGTAAGGCAGCTTTAGACAGTGCCAGTTTTAATTTGTGAAAGGTTATCTCAGCTTCTGAAGTCCATGGTATTTTTCTACTGCCAACAGTATTTTTTTCCATTTAGCAATTTTTTGAGTGGCTGTTGTTCCATAGCCAAGTGAGGCAAATGCTGCCTGAAATAGTTTAGCATTCCTATGAACCTGCATAGTTCTCTGAATGTAGGAGGCAACAGGATCTGCTGAATAGCTTCCATCCTCTAAGGGCAGGGAGAAATGTCTGCATTCAAGATCACATATCCTAAAAAATGCACATCCTTTTTTGTAGTAATATATTTGTTAATTAAAATGCTGTGGTCCTTAAGACATTGAAATAGCATTCACGAGTGTTGTATATTTTGTTGTCCTGTCTCAGAGAACACTAAAATGTCATCCATGTAACAGAAAATAATTCATGGTTTGGTATCAGGATTCACAGAAGTTGAATGTATGCTGGAGGAAATGGACTTAAATGTCCATTAGAGGGGTAACTGTCACTGCAGTGCTGCACTCACATACCAAGTGCACTATCCAACTCATCACATGAATATGCCAACCAATAGTGTTCCTCACGCCAGTATTAATACAACCAGCCAGTGAATGGTAAGTCAGTTCTGTATTTGCATCTGATGATGTTGGTTACTGTCATCGCTATACTGTAGACTTCACTTGACACTTGATTTTTCTCTCTGTTTCGAATTATATCTCTCCTTGCTCTTGACCTGCTGATATTATTGTGGCAAAGATTTCTGCTTTGCACCTCACCGTCACACAGTTTGCTTTGGGCTTGTCATAGTCGATGTCTTTTCCACTGTGAGTCAGCCGTGTTTAGCTCGACTACCACTTGGTGTCATGTTCTCTCCCACTTTCTGCCTTGTGTCTTTGTCCATTTCTCTCCTGTGTTCTGATGCATGGTCTTATTTCTAGCTACTCACAATATAGCAGGTAAAACTCTGAGAGCACTTTGTGCGTGAAGTGCTGCTACATTTGCACTGCATTTCTGAGACTGAAGGACATGATTTAAACTCAAACAAATCAAAGGGCATTGTGACAGTTTTCTTATGCCTATTCACCAAGCCCATCAGAATTGTAAAAATGCCTCTGTACAGTCAATTACACTGAAAAACTTGCAGGTGCCGCATTGCTGTTGAAATTTGCTACGTTATGTGCAGTATATACATAATGAATGGTTTAAAGCTGTGTAATTTCCATTGAGATCCCTATTTTGTTGTTTATTCGTACCATTTTTGTGGCACAGATGTTGCAACTCCAATGCAACATTTTTCAGTTCCTTAGAGGAACCTGATAACAATGATTGAATGGATAAATTTTTTTTGTTAATTTCCCTTTTTCTCTCCAATTGCACTGAGGGTGACAGTCAGTGAATGGTATGTCTTCCTCCAATTTGAGAGCCCTTCTTGATAAGATTTAGGTAAGTCGTGTTCAAAAATAGTTATGACACCAAGCTGAACAGTTTTCACAAACACAACATTCTATTTCCATGTGCATTGCATTATGAACAATGGAAGGATCTGTGGACACACCCAGTGAAAACAAAAAGATGAAACAAGAGGAGCTTTCACCTCCACAGCTGGCTTCACCTTCAGCTAACACAGTTCCTCCATCTCCGCTTGTCACAAACAAAAATCAGCACTTCTTAAGTTGCTCACTCTGGATCAGTAGCTTAAAGCTTCCTGCATTCCAGTCCACTAAACTGAAGCTGTGGTTCACACAAATAGAAGCTATCTTTTGACAACATGGTATTAGTGATGATTTGGACAAGTTTACAGATAGAGTAGTTTTGTCATTGTGTATTCTCCCCAAAGATTTCAACAATTTTGAGGGAATGTGGTTTACTCAAGGTGTCCTGTTTTGGCTTAGGCCTTTCAGTGCTATGTTAAATTCAAATCACAGTATCAAACAGTAATGATGATATTCTAATCACAGTATCATGTTTACATCTCATCTTCATCTACTTCATCTTCCATTCCCATCATATTGTCTTCAAATCTGTTTCCTTTGTATGGCCCTTCTATATATTCCTTCCACATTTCAGACATCCCTTCTGTACTTAGTACTCACTTGTCAGTATCTCCACAATTTTCCAGCTTTCTGCATTTTTGCTGCTGGAAATATTTTGAAATTTAACATACGTTTTCAAAATATCTGTTTATCATTAATATTACATCTCAAACCACCCATGTGTGCTTGGGATGTGCTTCTTTGTGTGAATCTGCATATGTGTTTTCTTTTCTGAGGGATGCTTTGACCGAAAGCTAAATGTGTAACGGTCCTTTTCTTGTGCCTGTTTGCAACTCACTGTGTCATCTTTATGGTGAGTGGCAATCTGGCCTTTTTCTAATATCACTGATATTCCAATCTGGTGTTTCCCTGGTTCACCCTTCTTTAATGATTCTTAATCCCAGTATTATGATGATTAAATTACGTTCTGTGCAAAATTCTACCTCTTTCATTCCATTGTCTCAGTCCATGTTCTCCCACTATTTTTCCTTGTCATCCTTTTCCAACTATCAAATTCTGGTCACCCATCACAATTAAATTTTCATCTCCCTTTACTATCTGAATTATTTTGTTTGTGTCATGATACACTGTTTTAATCACTTCATCATCTGTGGAGTTAGTTGCCATAAAAATGTATATTGCTGCAGTGGGTATTGGTTTCGTATCTGTCTTGGCAATGATAATGCATTCACTATGCTGTTCATAGAAGCTAACCTGCATTCCTATTTTCTTGTTCATTGTTTGACCTGCTCCTGCATTATTTCTGTTTTGTTCTGCACACCTCATTACTTCTCACTCTGTCTAAATTAAACTTATTTATTTCTCTTTTCAAATTCTTTAGCTTCCCTGCCCATTTAAGGGGTCTAACATTCCACACTCCAATCCATAGGATGATAGTTTTGTTTTTCCTGTTGATGACAACCTCCTGAATAGTCCCCACTTGGAGATTCGAGTGGGGGACTATTTTACCTCCAGAATGCTTTGTCCAAGAAGACACCATCATTATCAAGCAATACAGTAGAGCTCCATACATTTGGGGAGGTGAGGGGGGGGGGGGTTATGGCTGCTGTTTCCTCTTGCTTTCAGCTGTTTGCCATGCCAGCCAGCAAGGCCATATTAATTAATATTACAAGGCCAGATCAATCAGCCACACAAATTGGTGCAGGGGCTGAAAAGGCTACTGCCACTCTTTGGGAACCACAGGATACCCTGGCCTATTCACAGATGTCTCTACATTGTTGTTGCACTTACAGTATGACCAGACTGACCTCTGTAACAATTCTGTCAGGCATGAAGATTGTGTAAGTGTGCTCCAATGTTCAGCTGGCTGTATGGGCAGTTGCTCCATCCTGTTGGAGTGAGCTGTAGGTCTTTTCCTCCTCCATTAATGCTCCCAGAAATGATGTCAAAATGTTGGCAGTGTAACATGCCAAAGTCAGTGTGTGATGAAAGAAGATGGGACCAATAATGTTGCGTGCAGACACTGCAGACCAAACCCCAACCTTCTGATCATGCAATGGTGTTTTGTGGAAGCTACGTGGATTCTTTACCATCCACAAACTGTGATTCTGTGAGTTGACATAACTGCTCAGGCTTCATCAGACATAAAGAACAGATCCATGTCCAAGCCATTCATTGTTATCTCACACTGGAGGTGCTGAGGAGCATCTGCTGATTTTAATGAATGAACAACAGACACTTGGTAGAGATGCTGATGTGATATACTGTACTCAGGCAACAGGTGTTGGGTTGATGTGGTGGGACTTTAAAGTATTTACTGGTGAACTGCAGCCACACATCCGGTGTGTGAGCATGTTTCAGAATGTTTCTTGATATGTTCAAAATAGATCTTGCCTGATGCCATTTTTGGGTTAATTGTTGAATGGCACTCTTTGCTGGCACTTTGACACCATTAAGCTTCTCAGTGAACAACCGACCACACCATTTCCATGACTCTGCTGTCACATAACTTTCCACAGTGAACACCCATTGCTCCACTGTGAGTACCGTCATCCCCTTTCCACTGCTCCACTCGTACTGACACAGCCTGCACTATGCTCTGAACCAGTATGGATCATGTGGTGGGCGTACATGTGGTGTGCACATCACAGAGTGTGGTTGTATGCATACATTCACATTCAATCATATCCACTCATCCAGGTGACATTTATTTTCCCCACCCTTATGATTTTTTTAAAAAACAGAAGGAAAGGCAACTACTCGCCTTTTGTACCACTTAGAAACAAAGACAGAAATAGCCTTTGAGCTACCACTAGTAACTTTTCACTGGTCTTAACTGTTTCTCTGCTTTACACATCAATCCAGTTGAGTGCTTGCCTTTCCTGTTTTGTTTATTGTCACCTTATTATGTATCCAGGATTTTTCATTCGTTTAATACCTAAGTTCAATTATCACACATGAAATGAAAGTCTGCCTCCTCGCTGAAAAATTTACCCTGTCTTGTTCACAATGTGTAAGGACTGACTATATGCCATAAGAGCAACATAGTGCTGTTAGTAAATGAAATTTTATACATATATGTATATATTACCTTTTCAGATCAGAAAGTCTGAAGGCAAAAAGTACATTTTAAACTCATTTGAGCCAGGTATTATCGATGACTCTGAAGAGAAAGACCGAATTACAAACATGGCTCAGCGTGATTTTTTGATTCGCAGCTATGGAATTACAGAACAGGTAAGATGTTGTGATATACAAATATCATTTGTACTTCACTTCAGTGATAATGTCATGACTTTAAATGTAAATGTCTTCCAGCCATATTTTGAATTATTTGATTTACAATTTTCTTAAGCAATGTAGTAAGTGTGTTACAAATATTTTTCTTTTTTACTGATTTTTTAAAACTTTGTAAGCAGGCTTTAATTGAATGGTTGGTATATGTTATCAAGCTCATGCCATTTCAGGTTTTTCAGCATCTCTGTGATGCTCTCCTATAGGTCAAACACATCTGTGACTATTTGTACTGCTATTCATTGTATATGTACAGTACCCCCAGTCCTATTGAGTATGGGTTTAAAACAGTTGAAAAATATTCTGGGGTGGGACACATGATCATTTCTCAGGCAGTGTCCTGTATAATGACTGTTTTTTCCTAGTATTCTCTCAATAAACTAAAACTTGACACCTATTTTACCTACAACTGACCCTATATGATCATTCCATTTCATATCCCCCTACAAATTGTTAAACCCCGATATTTGTATTAATTGACTGATTCCAGTTATTACTCTTCAATATTTTACTTGTGGATACTATATTGTTGGGTTCTGTGAAGTGCACAATTTTTTCCTTTGTGAACAGTTAAAGCAAGTTGTCAGTCTTTGCACTATTTTGAAAATTAATGAAGACTTGCGTTATTAGTTGCCTCAGGTGGAGTAAATGTTTTTTTGTTTATTTAAAAGATTTTTGTTATTTTGGCTATGATAAACTGACACTTCGGTTGCATGTTTGGCTCTCCAATGTAGAATGCATCTCAAATTTGGGTAAGTAAAAAAATCTGTGCATTTCACATGTTTATTTGCATATATAAGCCAACCTATAGATTTTTCTTTACGGGTCTGCTTCAAATTCTAGGTTATAATGTTTTACTGTTTGTGTCATATTTTCATAATTTTTCATTGTTTGTGTCAAGGCTTGTATGTGCTTTATCTAAATTGTATATTTTTGAACATTTGCAACTGCAGTGCAATATTTGTGCTCTATCATAAATTGATACCTAATTTGTGACTTTTTTTAGTGTATTTACGTGAAAAAGTGTACGGTTTTGAAACAATTTCTGACACTTAAGAGTTTTACGGATAATATAGTCCATAATAAATTGTTAGCTATAGTTGTATATTCTGATTTGAGTAATATTTCTACTTTTTCTATTCATTGGCCCATTTCTTCTTAGTCAGTATTTGAAACTATACGAGTATGACATTAATCTATCTCTTTTGAATTCAACCGCTGTGTTACAATACTTAGTTTTTGTATGTTATAACTCTTGTATCATATTCCATTTAGGTCCCCAATTCAACAGTAATTATTATTGTAAATATTTGTTGCATATTAACACTGTTCTCCCTCTGCACACACACGCTCAAACGCAACTCACACACACGACTGCAGTCTCAGGCAACTGAAACCGTACTGCCTTCTCTCATCACTCTTCCTACCCTCCAATGTGGTTTCAGTTGCCTGAGACTGCAGTCGTGTGTGTGTGTTTGTGTGTGTGTGTGTGTGTGTGTGTAGTGTTGACGTAGGCCTTAATGGCTGAAAGCTTTAATTGTGAGAGTATTTTTGCTGTGCCTATCTGCAACTCAGCATCTCCGCTGTACTGTGAGGTGCAACTTTCCTTCTCATAACTGTTTCAGACATTGTTAAACGAGTTTGTTAGCATACATAACTTTTAAAAAGTCTGAAAATTTTACCAGGCTTTTTCTTTCATTTTTTACACGAAACACATTCCTGGCCACTCAGATTCAGATCTTCAAATAACAGCTTGTAATTGTTGTAGAGTAATAGATCCAAAAATCAAATATTATCAGTGAAGCTAATTTGAGGTTAATTATTTAGTGGTCAGTATATAAAATAAAGGGAAGTCAACCTTTCACCTTCAGCAGACTGATGGGTGGCATACAGACGCATATAACAGAACACAGTATTAACAACCAGTTTTCAAGCTGTTGCACTTCTTGTGACAGAAAGTACACACAACCACATAGACAACCAAACTCACACTACCACTTCTGGGCCGATGAATGTGGGAGACAGTAGAGAAGGACACACAAGGCCAGAGTGTAAGAAGATAGTGCGAGTTAGGGGCAGGAAAGACAGATGACACACTGCCTGCATACAACATGAAAGGGATTCTGAAGGAGTAGAGCATACAAGAGATATCGAGAAACAGATGAAAGAGATGAAGGTGGAAGAGACAGAGAGGAGACAGGGGAAGGAAGAAGAGAGAGATGGTTGGGGTGGGTAAAGGGAGAGGGGAAAGAGAGAGAGAGACTGACAGAGACAGAGACAGAGAGAGAGTCCCCACATAGGGAGTAGGAAGAGTGATGAGAGATGGCAGCGCACAGTTTGGATGGGAAAGGAGTGATGTGTACAATAACAGAAGAGAAAAATGAAAGGTAAAGTGAGACAGAGGAAAACAGGTTAGTGGATGTTTAGCTGAGGGGGAGTGTAGTGATGTGGGCCAGGCAAATGCCCAGTGGGCAGGACATTTATAAATGGGCATTTGCATGGGATTTTATCCAAATCAGTTTTAAATGCCCAAAATCTGAGTGTTTATTAAAAAAATAATTTTTAAAGGTTTTGCTGCTAGAATGTGTAATTTATCATTTAAAATGAGGAATGAGAAGATACTCCCAATATTAAAAGTTAGTAAATGCTTACATTGAAACCTACATGTCACACACACACACACACACACACACACACACACACACACACACACACACGAACAGCATGAACAGTTGTGTAGTGATAACCCAGTATATAAAAACATTTTCCTCAGGTCATCACTTTGTAATGTAACACACTTTATAATCTGTGTCAAATCTCTGAATATTATTGACAAATGATTACTGATAACAAAATAATTACTGAACGTATTAAATAGCTAGCATGTGCTTCTTGATGATAAATGTATTCTTAAATGTTAAACTGTTTTCAGTGAAAAAAAAGCTTCATTGTCAGATGTAGTGACATTTGAAACAGACAATAGATTTCTATTCTGCTTCTTTCTTTATCTACTTCCGTATATGTGTAGTGCTGCGAAGATAAAATGAGAACGCAAACATAAAAAAAAAAAATGTAATAACAAAGAATCAATGTCCAAGATGCTGGAATCATTTGATTCCAATACTAGTTGATTCCTAGAGAATCAGTGATCCTTGGAATTGTGGAATTGGAATTAGCACATGACACCTGATTAGAATCATTATGGATATTTTTTTAACTCTGAATCCAATTATTCTAAGTAAATATTAGTGCTTTTGCTATTATTGCAAATAGTAGATGAAATTTTGGGTGTATGGCTGGTGATTTCAGGTAATTCATGCAATTCTGTTGGTTATTTAGTTAATTGGAATTGGCAACACTGGTGTGACTATCTAACAGCCATTAAGTCTACATGGCTGTTTGAGAAGCAACTTAACCTTGCGTTTGTGATATTTTAAGTGTTATATATATCATCTACAGTGTGATGGCTGGAGCAGTCTCAAAAATGAATCCATTATTAACATCATATTTTCAAAGCCTGAATCATTTTTTGTTGAGATTGTAATGACTAAAAGTAACAGCCGCAATGCTGAGTATCTTGCTCAGCTTTTCACAAATGCTTTGGAGAAGCATGAACCAGAAAAGTTTCTTGTGGTGATAGATGACAATGCTGCAAACTGGAAAGCTGTATTCCACTTGGGTGCCTAGCTCACCTATTAAACTAGTTGTGCTTAGAGATTTTAGGCTGCCAAACAATCAAACTTTCATGGCAAATCCAGTAAGATTTGTCAAAACAGTAAAACACAGCCATATTTAACAAGCAGTGTTCGATAAAATATCAGCTGAAAAAAGTTTCAAAGATGGGATTTCACTGAAGTTTCCAGGTGAGACAAGATTTGAACATTGTTTTCTTTTTTTATTATCTGCTACCCCAACAATTTACCTCATTAAAATTTAGTTATGTTTACAGTCCAATTTATTTCCCCTAACAACTCTCCCTTAACTCACAAGCAGCTTTTTCAACTTGGTTATTCAACCACTAAGGAAGCAACGTTGCAGAACACCTTTTCCAATACAAAATATCAGCTGAAAATTTTTTATTAGCACCACTTATCAATCAATCTTTAAAATGCATAGATGCCCAGACATTTATGAATTTTGAGCATTTCCGCAGGCATTTATCATAGGCATTTGTCCCAACATATAAATGCCCAGGTATTTTACATCACTACGGAAGTATGAGAATGCAGAAAATGCTGGAGTATCAACTCCCATTTGTGTAGCTCACAGAAAGTTATTTTAGAAGAGAGTATCCAAATGGCATGTGTAGTGGAGCAGTTGTTACAGTCACTGGTGTTGTGGTGCATAGCAGTTTCGGCAACTGAATGGTCAAGTTTGTGGTTTGCTGCAGTTTGGCGGTTGTCATTCATAGAATGCTATACAATAGTTGAAGCATAGCTGATATATGACATGGATTCTTTCACAGGTGGCCCTAAGTTTGTTGGGTACGAAATGCCGTTGACTGGATTATGGTTGAAGGATTTTGGGTGCGTGTGTAGGTGAATCTTGCGCGTGGATTGTCCACAAGGGAATGAGCCATGCAATGCAGGATTGAGACCATAATTGGAATAGGGATGGACAGTGATATTCTGCAGGTTGGGTGGACAGTGTAAAAGTATTTTTGAAGATGTGGTTAGTATTTTGGGTAGGATATCCCATTTTGCGGGGCAAGAAGAGAGGTAGTCAAAGACCTGGTGAACGATGTGGTTGAGCTTTTCAATGCCAGGATGATACTGGCTGATCTGAGGAGAGCTGATAATGGCTGGTAAGGAGATGACACCAGGACATTTGTTTATGGATGAGCTGGATACGGTATTGTTAGTCAAGAAAACCCTGGTAAGGTTGTTGGCATATTTTGAGAGCTACTGCTTTCCAGTGCAGATTCTACATCCACAGGTTATGAGGCTGAAAGGAAGAGACCTTCTGACGTGGAATAGGTGACAGCTGTCTAAGTGGACATACTATTGGTGGTTGGTGTGCTTGATACGATCCAGTTTCATTGTTGACATTTATATGATCTGAACTCATGGCTAGGACAACCATTGTTTTTTCCTCCATAACCTCAACAAATATGATCACATCATATGATTTCTTCCTTACAGGGATAACAACCTGGGGATACAGCACCTGCAGTGGAAAGGAGGATTTGTTGAAATAGGTAAATAACCAAGCTAAAGCCTTTATTGACTGACAACACCATATCCAGGTCATCCATAAACAAATCTCTTGTGTCATATCCTTGTGTCACACAAGGAAACCTATGAACCAGCTGCCAATCAGCATGCTTCTGGCCTCTGACCCCGTATCACCCTTGCCTTGAAAAGCTCAATCATATCCTACTCCAGGGCTTCGACCATCTCTCAACCACCCACGGCACCCAAAATAGTGTTCCACTGCCCGCACAATGTGCAGAATACCCTTGTTCATCCCTATTCCAATCCTGCTTCCAGTCCTACAACCCAAGGGTCATTCCCGTGTGGGTGACCTAGGAGCAAGACTTGTCCTTTACAATCCCCCCCCCCCCCCTGCCACTGCTATTGCAGTTCAGTCACAGGCATTTCCTGCCCAATAAAATGCAAGGCCATCTGTGAAAGCAGCCATATTATTTATCAGCTATGCTATATATGTTATATATCGTATATATCATATATCAGCATTCTACATGGGTAATATACGAAAGTAATTGTCTCCTTGGATGAATGGCCACCACCAAACTGCGACAAACCACAAACTTTACCAATCAGTTGCCCAACTAGCTGTGCATCACAACACCGATGACTCCTTGCTTTACCTATACCCCTTTGTCTTCTGTCATTTTCCACATTACTCCTTCTCCATCCAGATCATGCATTGCCTCCTCCCACCACTCTTCCTCTCCACCTCATGTGGGCTTCCTCTCTCTCTCTCTCCCTCTCTCTCTGTCTATCTCTCCCTCTCTCCCTACTCCACCTGCCCCCTTTCCCATTTCTCCCATTCATTCTCCTTGCACTGTCTTCACCTTTCTCTCATCATCCTTCCATCCCCCCTCCCTCTGTATCTTTTATGAGCTCTACTCCTTCAGAATTTCTTTCATTTGGTTTGCAGTTGCTGAATCATCTGTCTTTTGTACTCCTGCCTCACACTATTGCACTATGCCCCCCTTGTCTCATGTGTCCTTTTCTACCTCATCCCATGTCCATCAGCCCATGCAACTACTCTGTAATATCACCACAGCCTCAGTAGCTTGCATTTGGTTGTGTATGTGGTTTTATGTGTGTATGTAGATACTTTCTGCCAGAATTAGTGCCAGAGCTCGAAAGTTAGTTGTTAATACTGTGTTCTGTTACATGTGCCTATGCACTACACATCAGTCTGCAAAAGATGAGCTGAATTACATAAAGCACCACCTGCAAATTCTCTATTGTCTCATCTGTCATTGCAGATCTTTGTCCTTTCAGTGGGGCTTTCAACTTTGGAAAGGAAAAAAAGGCTGCAGGGGCCAGGCCTGGAGAGTACAGAGGATGAGGCAGCACACAGGATTTTTTTTTTTTTTTTCGTGCAGTAGTCATGCACCAACAGGAATGAATGTGTGGGTGCATTATTGTTATGCAAGAGGCATGAATTGTCTCACCACATTTCAGGCCATTTCCTTCTCACATTTTCTGGTAGACATCACAACATGTCCCAGTATTACCATTGATTAACAGTTCTTTCCTGTGGCACGAATTCATGATGTTTGCTGTGACACGAATTCATGATGAACTAATCTTCAATGCGAAAGAAAACTCTCAGCATGGCTTTGACATTTGATCTTATGTGATGAGCTTTTTATGGTATGGAGAACCTTTCCCAATCCATTGCGAAGATTGAACCTTGATCTCAACATCATAACTGTAGACTCACATCTCATCACCAGTTATGATTATCTTAAGGAACATCTTGTTCTCATTTGTGCAATTCAAAAGGTCTTCACACATTATGAGGTGAAGATATTTCTGGTCTTGACTCATGATTCGTGGGATGAACTTGGTTGCAACAATGCATTCCAAGATGCTGTGTCAGGATTTTATGACACGATACAACTCAAATGTTACATTGTTATGCAATCTCTTGGACAGTCAGTCAATTTCATTGACATTCCTGACATGAGCATTGTTGGTAGATGTCAAAGGGTATCCTGAACGAGGGCGATCTTTAACTTCCTTCCAGCCATTTTTAAACCATGTGAACCATTCTTAACACCATGTATGGCTGAAGCACTCATCTCTGAAGGCTTCCTGCATTATTTGGTGTGACTCCGTAAAAGTTTTCTGGAGTTTCACACAAAATTTAATGCAGGCGCATTAGTCCTCTAACTCTGCCATCTTGAACTTCGCAGACTGTGCAACAAGACATTCTACTCAACACAGCACTGAACAATAACTAACAGACACCCAACAATGAAACTTCAGGCAGTTACATACTAAACACAGACACGTGCAGGGATGCCAACCACATTTAGCTCCAGCACACCATTGGCATGAAATTATGAATGTTCCAGAATTTTTTTTAAAAAGCTGGTAGTGGCATCAAAGTTGATGTCCAGACACTCATGAATGATACAGGAACTGAAACTGGGTGTATAAAAACAAAAGCATAAATACTGAATTCCATTATGAAATGTTCCTTTACTAAGATAGATACAGGAGTGCTAACTGAGTTGACTTGTCACACCACAGCAAAGATTAGTGATATACATATTAGCGTCAGTGGTCTTTAAAATCAACACCACAAATTGATAAAATTGGTAATGGTACCAGGGCCTCTCAAATTCCATACAAAATTTTCAGCTGGTTTAACTCCCATTTTAACCATAAATATACTGTAGATCCCTTGAACAAATATCTGTACAAGCGATTGGAAGAAAGCTTAGGTCGCACTCATCTACAGGAAGAGTAGCAGAATCTAGCCACAGAACTGACATCCATGTGTCTCACCTTTTGTAGAACCATAGAACATATTCTAAGAGCAGACATAATGAACTATCTCAAACAAACAACCTCCTCCATGCCAATCAAGATAAATTCTGAAAACATCTGTCATGCAAAACCCAACTTATGCGATCTCAAGTGCCATTCTGAAAGTCATGGATCAATGTAGTCAGGTGGATGCAGTATTTTTTCACTTTCAAAAACCATTTACTTCTACCACACCATGACTTAACAAAAGTACACTATGTAGGGTGGCTGGATTGAAGATTTTTTCATATGGAGGCTGTAGCATGTAGGATGTAGCATGTCATCTTGGGTGGAGAATCATCAGCAGAAGTAGAAGTAACTTCAGGTGTATCCCAGGGAAGTGTACCGGGAATGTTGCTGTTCATGTTGTATATTAACAGCATGACAGACAATATTAATAACAATCTTAGACTTTTTGCAGATGATCCAGTTATCATTAAAGAAGTATTGTCTTTAAAAATCTATAGAAATTTTCAATCGGATATACATACTATTTCAAAGTGATGCAAAAATGGACACCTTGTTTTAAGGTTATAGAAATATAAAGTTATACACTTCCCAAAAATGTAGTAGTCTATGGCTTCAGTATCAGTGATTCACAAGTAGAATCAGTCAACTCATAAAAATCACTGAGAGTATCAAATTGTAATGATATGAAATGGAATGATCACATAAGCCCAGCATTAGTAAGGGCATGTGGCAGACTTCAGTTCATTCATGATATACTGGGAAAATGCACTCAGTCTACAAAGAAGACTCTTACAAATCACTTGTGTGTCCCATATTCAAATACTGCTCAAATGTGTGGAACCCATACCATACAGGACTAATGGGGGATACTGAACATATATGAAGGAAGGGTTGGGGGCATGAATGGTCACAGTTTTGATGGAGTCACAGGAGAGAAACACAGAAATATTGAAAAACCCTAATTCCAGACTCTTGAAGCTGTATACAAATTATTTAATGAAAGCATACCCAAAATATTTCAAAAACCAGTACTAAATGAATAATCTAGAGATATTCTTCAGCTGCCTGTAGGGACTGAGAAGAAAAAATTATATTAACTGCAGGAATTTCAGAAGCATTTAAGCAGTCATTCTTCCTGTGCTTCATATGCAATTGGAATAGGAAGAATCCGTAACTGCCCTCAGCATGTACTTCACAGTGATTTGCAGGGTATGTATGTAGATGTAAATCTAGAAGGTACTGGATATTTGTGCAGTCTTTTTCAGACACTACTTCATTATAGGGATAACTGCAAAATCTGTAAAATGTCTGAGAATATTATTAATATTGTCTACAAATTCATTAATGTACAACATGAAGAGGAATGTCTCCAACACACTTCACTGGAGCACACCTGAAATCACTTCTACATGTGTAGTTGACTCTCCATCCAAGACAACATATTGCATGTTACTGATGAAGAAATCCTTACTTCAGCCACAAATTTCACATAATACACCATAGGCTCATACTTTAATTATTGAATTTTGGTTTGGTACTGAGTCCAATGCTTTTCAGAAGTAGTGAAATGCTTGATCTATGTGACTGCCATGATTCATGGCTTTCAGGATGTCACATGAGAGAAGTGAAAGCTGGATTTCATGTAACTGATGTGTTTGGAATACATGCTGGTCATCATGGAGGAGATCGTTGTGTATCAGATACCTCATCAATTGTTTGAACTCGGAATATGTTCTAAGATACATATCGAAAATATTGGATGGCACTTCTGTGGATTACTTGTGCTCCACTCTTTGTGCAGGTATGAGGTATGTAAGTAGTGCTCTCTTTCACCTCCTGGGTAACAGGAATTACAATTTGCCATTAGGCTTTGTTCAGTTTTAATGGTTTCAACTATTTCTCAACACCACTTCAGCATAAGTTCTTGTACCAGCCATGGGTGTCTGGAAACACTTTGTGCCACTTACAGGCTGTGTATATATCCAGAACTTATTTGGGTGTTGTGAGAGATCATTTGATAGCACTCTGCCACAGTAATCACTCAAGGCTTCATACACATTGCAGATTTGACAGACAGCATTTCTCTATCTATAGCCCTACCCTTTGCAGTAGTCACTTGTTCTGTAGAAGTTTCTATACAGATGTTTTATACTGTGGAGAGTCTTTAATATTCCAAGCTGTGCTACAAAGCATGTAACTATCCAGTACTTGGTCGATTATTTTTTTAATTTTAGCCACAGTTATTCTTTGTGCTCCTTCCCATAACAAAATGTTTCAAGTTTCCCATTGACACTACTGTCTATCTATCTAGTTTATGCAACATCTACATATTTCTACTTATTTTAAGTGTCCTTTGCACTTTGATTATCTTTGTTCCTGCCAGTGGCTCATGCTCACATTTATGAGTTTCAATTAGGACATCCTCAAAGAGGTCAGATCTGTTTGTTACCATTAGATCTAATATATATCCATCATGAGTGGCTTCCAAGCTATGTGTTCTGGGTGGGTTTCAGAGAAAACATTTTGTACTTTTTACATGATGTCCTGTCATGCTGACCACATACAAAATTAATTAATCCAGTCAATTGTTCGATGATTAAAATATACTCCATTGGTGATAATATGATATGAGAGCATATGTACATGCAAGTTGAGATTTTCTCTAAAGGTTTCGGTTACATCTTGGAGTGAGTTTGGTGATCGGTAGAAGAATCCAATTATAAATTAACCAGGAAACCCACGAGTCTGTAAATAACCCAGCTGCCATATATAAAACAACTACAAAGTTCTGATTACTGTACAAATGAGTTAATATGTTAAACATTTGACATTAAGCAAGTAAGCAAAAAACACTTAGAAAAGGTTTAACATTATGTTTAAAGTTTTCGGAAGCCACCGGATGCTTCCATTACCAAACACTAAATGATTACAGCCTAGGTAATTTGCATTCCATTTTACACAAAGATTAGTTTTTCCTGCATAGTTAGTAGTAAAGAAGTAATAAATTAAAATGTCTTGCCTGCTGTGGCAGTTTTATTGCATGAACAGCAAATATGTAATAAGTGACAGTTCTTTTTCCTTCCATCATTTTGTGGGAGGTATCAGCATAAAAAGTTTCAAAAAGGATTAAAATTAAATGTAAAGTTTGTTACAAGTCTCCAAGTGCTCTCATTCTGAAACACTGCATGAATATAGCTTGGGTATTTTCTTGCCATGAGCTACACTTCCTCAAGACAAACACATGGTTTCTAACTGTAATACTGTCGTACTGTGTTGAACTTTTAACATAATACCTCTTGAAACATAGCAAGGTAGAATCTCTCCATGTGCTACTATCCTGACTTCTTAAAATACATTTTTGTTCTTAATTTCCATTTAAAGTTGTGTATAATGAGTACGTACCTAAGTCTGCCAAAAGACTATTCACACTACATTTCAAGCAGGTTCATTATTCTTTTTGATAACTTTTGATCCACTAATTGCAATGGTATATTTAGTCTTTCTGGAAACCATATTGATTAAAAAAAGGAATAATTGAAAATTTTACTACTGTACAGAATAGGGAATTTCAACTGATTTAATCACTCAAGTTGAATCTTCATATCCAGACTTTACAGTAATGAATTTAAATTTTTTTGAAACTAATTAACTTAACAGATAATGAATGTTAAATTTGGGGTACATCCAATATTTCTGTTGTCTGTTGTGCCGTTATACCTATTAGATTCGTAAGTTGGATACTTTACTTTTGTTGCCTTAATTTGTCTGGGCTGAATGACACCCATCATTAATTAATTAAGCTGCAATTAAAAATCTGCAAATTTTATCATAATCTCAAATATGGTAACTCATCTGCTATGGCCTTCAGTACCCCCCTCACCTTACATCATAAAAGACAAGCAATTAATTTTTGTCCATGTCTTACAATTAAGTGGAATGTATGTTTCTCATATGAGCCTAGAAAAGGTGTAAAATTAATGTGAGATTAGACTTTGCTGCACAGTGATGATAATAACAGCTTGTGACATTGTGCTTAATTGATTTTGAGGTGGAGATAAAAGACAACAGATGCCAAAAATATAAGTACATTTATAGATGTTTCTACATCTAAATTGATTAGTATGGTACACAAAAGTTTCCTGTTTGCCATTTTCATTTTTATTTTTCATAGTGCAGTATCAAACGTTGTAGACAATTGCCTCATCTCCACTTTTAAAGAACTGCACACAGATCTCTTACCAATAATATTTCATTTAGAAAGTTCATAAGATAAAACCAAGGCCAAGTGGAACTTCATTTTAATGGACATTTCCTTGGATTATTGGATTTCACCTTACCAAATTTTTAAATTCTTCTCTCTGTCTCTGAGGTGCTTCATTTTAATTTTTCTATTTTAACCGAAACAATAACGGGTTGGTTCAGCATAGCCTCGGACACTGCAGACCTGGTAAGTGAATCACTATCGACCGGTGCCTGTGTAGTGTTGTGTCCTCAAGCAGTTCAAACCAGTTTAAATCATGAGAAATGTGTATCTATGTTTTTTGTTTTCCATGTTGTTGAATTTTTCTTTTTCCCTCATGGCTGGCTGGTCCGCACCAGAAGCAGAATTCCCACTTTTCGACAGCTGACATCCACAATTGTAGATACACAGTTTCAGCCAACAGTTGTTCACTGCCAGCCAGTCAGAGCCATCTTGTGGAAAAATGCCTAAGTTGTTTTATTGGCATTGTTTTGACAGTACAGTGGCTCACTGAATTTTGAAGCACAGAAGAAATAGGAAGTTGTACCATGAACATTGACTTACATTTAGGAATTCTTTTTTCCTTTCAAGAAGAACTAAAAAACTTTCTGATAAAGCTTTATTCATATTAGACAATGAGCCATAGTACACTTGAGTACTTTCTGCGGAACATTGAAGAAAAATTTCAAAACAACAAATTTTTGTAGAGGCATAAGAGCAGAAGAAAAATTGTGTGTGATTATTAAGTAAGATCAATTAGTGCACATTGTTTTGAAGGGAAATATTTCACAGAACCTACTGCATCCCATTAATTATACAGAAGCTCTTGTATTTTAAGTTGCTTTTGAAGAAGAAGGGCATTTATTGCACTCCTGAGACTCTTCAAGGAGTAACAAGTGTAGTTACCTTGGACGGTACTTGGTGTGCATTCATCAAAGCTAATGTTCCTTCTTGAGCCGCTAAATCTCTTTGTCAGTCTTTTTCTGCAAGGGTTTTTTTCTTCTTCTTTAATGATGCAGTGGTTGACAGTGATGACAGTTCAGTAACTGGAGCTAATAACGACTTCTCAGAATGGTCTCCATCTTGTGACACAGTTTGAAAAATGAAAGTTCTTGAGATAATTCCATTTTGCCCAGTGGTTCTGTTTCCATTGACAAGGAACTGTGGAATGAAAATATCTTTTAAGAAATTCATGAGGTAAAACCAAGGCCAAGTGAAATTGTGTTTTGGTGGACTTTTCCCTGGATCACCTAATCTCACTTTGCAAAGTTTGTTTTAAGTTCTTCTCTGTAACTGTCTGTGAGATATTCCCATTTGATTTCACCATTTTAAACGAAATAATAATAAAATGATGTAAGAAAACATGGCTCTTTAGTTCCCTATTGCTACAAAAGTATAAATTTACTATGTATATGTCTATTTTGATAACAAACCTGAGAAAGAAACTCTGTATGTATCATTATAATACTTGTAATTTTTCCCCACCAGTTATGAAATATGAAAGAACTTCTCCTTGTTGTTTGTTTTTTATTTAAAAAAAGACTTTCACAATGACAATTCTGATAAAGACAGATGGGAGACATTTGATACATTTATTGCAGAAGCTGAATTATAGCTACATTGGCTTGCACCATCTGCCAAAAGTGTTAAACATTCTGAATATTGTTGATGTGGCAGCTAGTGTGAACACTGCCTAAAGACAGACCGAGGACCACACAACATACAAGGTTTACTGTGAGGTACAAAACATTTGTTAGTTTCTGAACATTTACAATCAACAGGTCAAAATATACCACTACATGTATTTTATTTATCGCAGAAAATATGTAACCATAATGATGAATTCTAAACATAAGAAAACTAAATTAACATTCTCATAATGTCCTTCAGTTTGTATTATGAATATTTTTGCTTCACATGGTGAGCTCATTGTGCGTAAGGCATTATAAAGCATCTGAAACATCTGGACATTTCATTCTTTCTCTGATGAATTCAATTCATTGGACAAGCCAGATGCAATGGGAGCTGAAATTGTGAAGCATAGAGGGGAGCAGTTCCTGCAATATATGGATTTGGAATGTACAAGGACTGGCTGGTGGCTGATGAGGAAATACCAGACATTAGATGTTCGGTTTCCATTTTCATTTCAAAATCAAAAAGGATTTTATGGGTGTACATTTCTGCTAGAGATTTCATTGCTTGTTTATTTGCTCTCATTGACAAAAACTATTTATGAATGAAAGTGGCTTGTAAAGCAATCAGGACAGCTTTGGCACATCAAAGGCCACAAAATCATCCCTCTTCTTCAACATACTTTCATTGGAAGTACAAATGAAGCCATTTTATTTTGTTCCACTCTGTCTTTGTTGTTTCCAGGTTGTTCTTATTTGTGAGGAACTGTAGGCAGTTATTTAGCTTCACTCTGTCTTTATAATCCACAGAATTAACCAGACATATAAAATGAAATACATGATAACACTGTTCAAATTTGATGCGTTTCTTATTGGTTCACTCAACCAAAATTCTAACACAAAGCTTATTCAGATGCGTCCAAAAAACTGAATCTTTTATCAGCAGAACATATTAAAACAAAGCACCATATGGAGAGAACCGAGGACAGGCATATGACTGTTGTGATTGCACATGTTGGCTCATGTGCACAAATCAGAGGCATGCACTTCATTGCCTCTTCATGCAGTGGCCACACATGCCTAGAGTGCAGGGAAATTTGTACAGGTGTAAACACATCTTAAATGTATTTTTCCCAATAATCTTGCTGCAGGTTCAATTTCTATCTTGGCAGATTTGAGCTTCTTGCTTGCTGCAGTTAATAGACAACCTCATTTCTCATCAGCCTCTTTTTTCTCAGTACAAAATCTCACTGCTGTCGGTTTCAGGTTGTAATTAGCTTTTTGCCTAGAATTATGTGAGCTCTGCTGATTTTTAGGAGCGTTGGCACTTGATCTCTACAATTTTAATAGCAGCATTGGGGAAAGAGGAGCTATTTATTTAGATCTTAAAAATAATTTCAGGTCTTCTTCAGGTGTCATTAATGGAGAATCACCTGATAGTCAGCTAGCTGGGTAACAGCCTGTCAGCCTTATGTCACAAGTGTAAGATGTCACAGTCTAGCTTGTCGCAAAAGCTTTGAACTTTCTGTTCATGCCTTCCTGTCAGTACAGAACCAGGGAACCACAATCACTTCTGTGTACTTAACTGAAATTCCACGAACAAGGCAAGTCTTCTATATGTTCTTTGCCAGTCACAACAGTGATCCAAATATGACTTCAGAGCCAAGATGACAGGCACTGTTTGTTCCGGTCTGCTTTGCAGTCTGCAGTTGGTTGCATCCTGTTCCCTTGGTACCTGTGAGAATAGTCTCTTCAACATCTTCTGCTAGGCACCCAAAATACACACTGAATGCACAAAGTTATTCTCCCAATCCCTTGCTGTCATTTCTCTAAGGGGCACTGTTTTTGCCATCCTTTTGAACTGTTGATGATTAAGGGACTCCCAACCCTTTTGCCCTTACCCCTCCCAGACACAAGATATAGCAGGCTTCTCAACAGGTGAAGTTTGACTCACTGACTCAGCTTCAGTTTCAGTGGGAGACAGCACCTTAAGCCTGTTTGTGGACCCCTCTTTCTCCCTGGTTCGTGGCTCCCCTGTGCAGGGTCCCAAAACCTACCATTGACCCCAGTTTCTGCCAAATGGACATGGCATGGTAGATCCTGTACTAAATATAGGAGTGACAGTATCCACAGTAGAGTAGCGTAGTTGAGGTACCTTCACTATACCCGGTATATGTCTTCTAATAGCCTTTCAAACACACCCATTCATAGTTGCTTCCAGTCACTTGACAGCAGCAAGGGTTATTTTCATCTACTTATGAACAGAAACTAATTCATCCTGTGCCCATGGACATTGTTCATAGTGGGGCTGCATTGTGACTGGTGACATATTTTACAGAGAACTAAACATATAATTGTAAACTGATTCTTCTTTAATTTCTTAATCAGCATAGCTGTGAAATGTTAATTAACAAGTTAACTTCACCAACTGTTACTCCACTACCAAAAAAGTTAACTTCGTTAAGTGTTCAAGTGGTACTTTATTGGAGATTTATCATAAGTTAAAGGTAATCATTAACGCGTAATAGTAAACATTATGTTGTGGGTGTAGCGAAATGAGCAAATGAACCAAACGTATAACTGTTGCTTGAATAAAAAAGTTTTGGTTGGGGAAGTTTAGATAGGACATCAAAAAATAAAAATAAAAACAGTTTAATCATTTAGTTTTATAATTATTATATTATAAAAGGAGAATAACAGGAGAACCAAAATACAGCAGATCTGGATACAAAATTAACATAATCACTTAAATGCAGCCATGGATTTTCTTCAGTTGTAGAGCTATAATTCTATCCCACAGTCAGTGCGCTGAATGAAAGTAGTACTTAATGCAAGCACAGAAAACAGATGACAATATACAGCCAACACCTTGTTATTCTCATGCACGCTTGATTGTTTATATCAGTTATGTACACCCTGGCATAGCCACACATCTACATGACCCAAATCTGTCAGAACATGATTTTTGTAGGCAGCGAAGCTTCATGTTTGTCAGTCGGTACCTAATTAATGATTAATAAACTCAAAGAAAGGTAATGGAAGTTAAAAAATCTGTTAACTTTTAAAATTAACTTAAAAGTTAATCCATTACTTGAAAGGTTAACTTATTTAACTAACAATTAATGGATTAATGGTCTTGTGCCTGCTATTTTGGATGGTTAATGCTACAAGGGGTACAAGGATCCAGTACTGGGAATTGAACCTGGATCCTGCGCATAGTGGCCAGACATACTGACCACCAAGCTACAGTGGTGGGCAGCTACACTTTTAGGGTCCAATATTTTCCTCTGTATTTTTCTTTCTTCTTTCCCTAGTTGTTCAGCACACTCTCTTCCTAGTGTTATTGTCTCAGTTGCATGTAGTACAGCATACTTCATCATTACCCTGCAGTGTCTAGCATCTTGTAGATGCATTAATATGGCGCTGCAGTTGGCAACGTGTTTGGTGCAGTTGTTAGATCAGTTACTACTTCAACAATGGCAGGTTATCAATATTTATGTGAGTTTGAATGTTGTGTTATAGTCGGCGCATGAGTAGTGGGTCACAGGATCTCCAAGATAGCAATGAAGTGGGGATTTTCCTGTACGACCATTTCATGAATGTACTGTGAATATTAAGAATCCAGTAAAACATAAAGTCTCCAACATCACTGCAGCCAGAAAAAGATTTTGCAAGAATGGGACCAATGCTGACTAAAGAGAGTCGTTCAACGTGACAGAAGTCTGCAAATTACTGCCAATTTCACTGCTGGGCCATCACTAAGTGTCTGTGTGCGAACCATTCAATGAAACATCATCAATATGGGCTTTCAGGGCCAAAGGATCGCTCGTGTACCCTTGATTACTGCGTGACACAAAGCTTTATGTCTTGCCTGGGCCTGTCAATACCAATATTGGACTGTTGATGACTGGAAACATGTTGCCTGGTCAGACGAGTCTCATTTCAAATTGTATTGAGCTGATGGATGTGTACGGGTATGGAGACAACCTCATGAATCTATGGACCGTGCATGTCAGCAGGAGATTGTTCAAGCTGGTGGAGGATATGTAATGGTGTGGGGCGTGTGCAGTTGGAGTGGTATGGGACCCTGATACATCTAGATATGACATTTGAAAGAACATAGTTCTTATATAGGAAAACAGTGATCTGTAATTATTATAAATAAATTAGAAGCAGTCTTGATCGCTTAACTTTTTTAGAGGTGACCAGTTTTCATCTTTTTATCAGATCATCTTCAGAGCACGAATGTCTGCTGGAGGTGGTGGCGCATGGTAATTCTCTTGTTTGTGGCTGGTGGTGTACTGCTTACTGGTGCAGTACACCACCAGCCATAAACAAGAGGATTGCCATGCGCCACCGCCTCCGGCAAGCGTTCATGGTTCGAAGACGATCTGATAAAAAGATCGAAACCGGTCACCATTAAAAAAGTTAAGCAATGAAGACTGCTTCTAATTTATTTATCTAGATATGACTCTGACAAGTGACACACACATAAGCATCCTGTCTGATCACCTGCATCCATTCATGTCCATTGTGCATTCCGAGAGACTTGGGCAGTTCCAGCAGGACAAAGCGAGACCCCACACATCCAGAATTTCCAGAATTGCTACAGAGTGGCTCCAGAAACACCCTTCTGAGTTTAAACAATTCCGCTGGCCACCAAACTCCCCAGACATGAACATTATTAAGCATATCTGGGATGCCTTGCAACGTGCTGTTCAGAAGATATCTCCATCCCTTGTACTCTTATGGATTTATGGACAACCCTGCAGGATTCATGGTGTCAAATTTCCCTCCAGCACTACTTCAGACATTAGTCAAGTCCATGCTACATCGTGTTGTGGCACTTCTGTGTGCTGACGGGGGCCCTGCACGATATTAGGCAGGCAGGTGCACCACTCCTGTGCCTTCCTGTAATATATTTTCCAAAGTATTTAAATTTTTCTGGCCTTGTGCATAATGTCTTCTGTTGTTTTCCAGTCCTGGGTGACACTTAGTGGCTTTTGTTTTGGTAGATGATCCAGTCCAATGCCTCCAGCTATCTTGTTTAGTTTGTTGATTTGTTTCTTTGTGTCTCCTTCCTTCTCAATTACTATGTCATTCCAAAAGGCTAGGCATTGCAGTTGGCTATTATTGTCCTTTTTTCCCCGTGTGCATCGGTGTTATTTTCATTTTCTTGTTTCTGTGACTTTATAGGCTGCAGATTCCTTGACTTGAGCCATAGTGTGGTAGGGTTTTGGGTTCTGCTAAGTAGCTCAGGTGTCCATTACACACAGGAGGCAGCTACATGGATAATGATGGCTGCATGGCATGGACTGGGGAGTTTTTTAGGTTAAAGGATCTCAAAGGGTGCAAGTCAAACACAGGAAGAACATAGATGTAGGAAATAGTGTCATAATAGCTTTAAATTATCATAGCTTTGTTGGGAAAGTACCAGGGATTCAAGCACTAACAGAAAGTATGTAATGTTATGTGAGCCTCACTGCCCCCCTTTTTTTTAATTAATTTGTGTCTGGTTTTATTCTGCGAAGCTCAGTAATGTATGTAAATACCGTAAATGTAAATTTGATTTAAAAAGTACTTGAAGTGAAGTGAAGCACAGCTGGACAATCCCTGCAACAGAGAGAACTGTTAATCTGTATCTTGTGGAAAGAGGATGTGTTGCTAGGCCATTGCTCAGAACGTATTGTTACATTTAATTAAAACTGATATTTTAGTGATAAAACTGAGTAAATTATGTGTAAGAGTTGCCAAACATTTATGTATACAAATTTTCTGGAAGTGAAGAATAAAACTATCTTGTTTTTGGAAAAGGAGGTAAACTTCATTTTTGTCGCCATCTATCAATCGACAGAATTGTAAGTATACAAAGTTCACTAAAATACAGGAAAAGAAATGCATTCTCTATAGTTTTCATTCAAGGTCCCAAGTTCGAGTCTCGGTCCGGCACATAGTTTTAATCTGCCAGGAAGTTTCATATCAGCGCACACTCCGCTGTAGAGTGAAAATTTCATTCTAGAAACAACCCCCAGGCTGTGGCTAGCCCATGTCTCCACAATATCCTTTCTTCCAGGAGTGCTAGTTCTGCAAGGTTCGCAGAAGAGCTTCTGTGAAATTTTGAAGGTAGGAGACGAGGTACTGGCGGAATTAAAGCTGTGAGGACGGGGTGTGAGTTGTGCTTGGGTAGCTCAGTCGGTAGAGCGCTTGCCCGCGAAAGGCAAAGGTCCCGAGTTCGAGTCTCGGTCTGGCACATAATTTTAATCTGCCAGGAAGTTTCATATCAGCGCACACTCCGCTGTAGAGTGAAAATTTCATTCTAGAAACAACCCCCAGGCTGTGGCTAAGCCATGTCTCCACAATATCCTTTCCTCCAGAAGTGCTAGTTCTGCAAGGTTCGCAGAAGAGCTTCTGTGAAGTTTGGAAGTTAGGAGACGAGGTACTGGCGGAATTAAAGCTGTGAGGACGGGGCATGAGTCGTGCTTGGGTAGCTCAGTCGGTAGAGCACTTGCCCGCGAAAGGCAAAGGTCCCGAGTTCGAGTCTCGGTCCGGCACATAGTTTTAATCTGCCAGGAAGTTTCATATCAACACACACTCCGTTGTAGAGTGAAAATTTCATTCTAATCTGGAGTGGTTTGAGTGGGAAGGAAATGACATTCTCAGTTGCATTATTGTGACTGGTGAAACCTGAGCACAAGTGTATAAACCTGAATTGAAGACCAAAACAGCAGAATAGTGTTATTGGGGTTCCCTACAATGACACAAGATGCAACAGAATCCATCACCCATGAAGATCATGTTGATGTTGAAGTACACAGCCATGGTATTCTGGAGTGACACCCTGTTAGGGACAATCAACTATCAACTCTATACTGACTCTAGAGCCCGCACTGCAAATGTCATCAAGAATTGTGTACAGTGGTGGGGGCGGGAAATTGCTCCCCACCCACCCTACTCACCAGACCTGAATTCACATGAGTTCAACCTCACTGCACAACTGAAGAAAACAGTGCATAAGAGGCACTTTGCTAATAGGGTGGATATCCTCACTACATTTTGAAAACAGGTGGCACACATTGATGGCAATGCCAATGACATTCCACGCATTCCCCATCGTTGGCAGTGCTGCTTTGGCAGCCAGAGACTATGGTCATGTGTGTGTGAGAATTGTGTGTGTGTGTGTGTGTGTGTGTGTGTGTGTGTGTGTGTGTGTGTGTGTGCACCAAAAGTCAAACAATGGAAAATCCAGGATGAAATGTAACAATAATATGAAAATGGGTTCTACACAACACTGGTGACTACTTTGAAGGATAGTAACAGGTGCAAACATGTAACTCTTTTGTTTCAGTTGTGAATAAATAGTTGCCACTATTTAAGTTCCAACCCTCGTTTATATTTAATAATTTGAAGGTTTTGACCTTCATAGTTCTTGTTATTCATGAAAGTCCAGAAAACAGTTCAATTTGTTGTCAATGCACAAATTAGCATTATACTTCTGGTTTCTAACTGATAGACTTCCTTTGCAGTTTGGCATCTTGCACCTGCTTCTCTCCTCAGACACAACTGACCAATGTCCAACATTGTCCTGATAAACAAAGATTTGGGGAATTGGCTTTGATTCATGCCATATTTTCTTCTTCTTTGCATATTTAGTATCTACACTTGAAGAAGGTCTTTCCTCTTTCACCCACTTATGCCCTTGTCCATTTTGCACCGGCCATCAGCCATTTCACCTTGAAACTGACAAAAGTGGCCTCACCTAATTTCTGGGTACACCAACGTGCAGTTGCCATGCATTTACTACCATCATATCAAGGAAGTGAAAAAAAAATAGCTAATGGTAGTCCTTCTTTGATCTGATGTTGATTCTGTATAACACAATTAGTGAATCTAAAAGATCCATTCCTCCCATAAACTCGTTGGAGAGAAGAATAATTGATGGACAGTCAACTTCAAGCCTTTCTTTGGCCTTCTTATCCAATCTGTTCACCATACTTAGTGGTTTCACTAGAGGAGGCACTCATGCAAGAGTCGTCATTCTCTTCTGGATCCGCACAATTCCTTCCATAAAATACTGCAGGATTCATTATCTAGAAAAAGAACAGTTTTCTTGCAAATTCCTTAATTGACAAATTTGTAATGTTTCAAAAATAGGCTCACAAATTCTAAGATTAATGGTTATGATAATCATTTTTTTTTATTGATATATACCTAAAATTACCTCCATCATGTAATATTTATTTAAAGTTGATAACTTAAGTGTTTCAAGATCAGTAATAATAAGAATCAACAGCTGAAATACACCTATCCATAGTACTCCAAAGATTCCACTGTTCAAGTAGTTGAAGAAATTCTCGAAGTACAGTACAACTTCCTACACTTTTACTCTGAAATGTTATGAATCTGCTACGCATGGTGACTGCAAGAAAATGCTTCGTGCTATGTAGATACAGCAATGTATTGTAAGCATTACACATATGTTGAGCTCATCCATAGAGGGTTAAATAATTGCCATATCTTCTCTCATATACCCCAGGACTATTATCATCATCTTCTACTGTAACAACAGGGGTGGGGGGGACAGTTGGAGGTAGTTACTTCCTATCCAACTGATATTAGTTCTTGTTGGACGTCAATGACTTGTGAAGCAATGTTTTCTTGTCACTTCCAGTGCTGTTTTAATTTGATTTAACTCCATATTAATGGTTCTCCTGAAGTTTCTCCCTACAATAACACCTCATTAACCATCTGTTGTACACAATGCAACAATGCTGACTTCAATCTTTCTATTCCACTCAGTATAGTCTTTCTCAAAACATTCTCCTTGTGTGTCAAATTGGAGTTTAATCTTAGGCACATGCTCTGCAGTGAAATTCTCTACCTTTAAATCTAGCTTGTGAACAGACTCCACAATCCATAATTTTTCATCAAACAATGGTTTCATTGTGTCGGGGAGGACCTTCTATGAATCATTCAGTGCAATGACTTCTGTAATTAATAATCTGCATTGTAAAGACAAATTTGTCATATCGGCCTTCATAACATTTTGCTGTTAAGTTAAACTTGAGACTGTGCTCTTAAGCTCATTATTTGACAAGAAATTTCATTCCACAACTCTTCATGTTTAGTTGAAATGTCATTACAAATTTCTGTTGATAACTGATTATCTATGGCTGACATATCATTATTCGAACTTCACATGTCACTTTTAGTAGACATTTCATTACACAGAGTTGACATTTGAGATGCCACATGGCAGAAAATTGTATCTGGTATATGTGTGTTTGTTGGCCTATCCATAGAATTAATTACTTTGCTCTCATCCACTGATTCAGTCTCACAAACTGAATTGGCTGCATCATGTACAGCAGCTTGAGCATATTCACTCTCATTTGCACTAAATTTTATTCCATGTAAAGTTTCAGGTTCCATTTTAGATAACTTCCTAGTCATCACCATAACATGCAAAATGACTAAAATCACGTATGTGGTATCACTTAATCAAGTTTAGTATCAGCACAGACATGATTAAATTTGCCAAACACGAGTGTTCTTCAGTACTAGGATAAAACAACAAAACCCCATTACACATGCTCACAACAGGAAGTCAGCCATTTTGCATAACTAAAATACTCACTATTGTTAAAGTTATCTTGTAGTGGACTGACAAGGCAGCCAGTCCACAGTGACGGGTTGCCGAGAGGGCACACCTTCACACACGCCGACTGGCGCGAAGTCTGGAACAGGATTCGTAATGAATGTGATAAAGAAAAGAACATTGCTACTAGAACACTTAACTTTTATATCGTCCTTTGGTATACAGCATTCTTGATGATACAAGTGAGACTATCTTGAGATACATGCAATGGTACAAATGGCGCCTTGCTAGGTCGTAGCCATTAACTTAGCTGAAGGCTATTCTAACTGTCTCTCGGCAAATGAGAGAAAGGCTTCGTACGTGTAGTTGCTAGCAATGTCGTCCGTACAACTAGGGCGAGTGCTAGTCAGTCTCTCGAGACCTGCCGTGTGGTGGTGCTCGGTCTGCGATCACTCAGTGGCGACACGCGGGTCCGACATGTACTAATGGACCGCGGCCGATTTAAGCTACCACCTAGCAAGTGTGGTGTCTGGCGGTGACACCACATTCCTCCCCCGCAAATCGGCGAACGGACGTGTGATAAGGCTTCCGCCCGCCGTGGGGAGGACCCCATGTTGACGTATGCGACGAGGTGGGGAGCCTAACAACAGGCGAGGCTGTGCCACCCGCACCCTGCCATTCGGTCCGAGGGGAGCTAGGAAACGCTTGAAAACCTAGTCCAGGGTGCACGTCAACATGCGGTGTATGCGCCCGTAATGAGACAGGAGGGGCCGAAGGGTCGACCTCCATTGCGTCGGGGGATCCAACACGCGATGACGACATCTGGGCCGGAGCGGGCAAGAGTTCCATGGCGGAGGACAGCTGGTCACGGGAAGCGATCGGCGGCGCGCAACCCAGGGAGGTGCTGGGCGGCTGCAGCGAAGCGACCACTGCGGGCGGCGCCGGCGGGAGAACAGGCGGCGGCGGCAGCGGCGCGTCGCCATGGGGCAAAAGGGAAGGCATCGTCGGTAACACCTGGGGATGAGGCGAGCCAGTAGATGGGTCCCCAGGGCACTGACCGGACGGCACCGTCGCTGAAAGCAGATGGGGAGCGGCAGAACCCAGGCGACGAAAGAGGTGCAGCTGATTGAGATGCCGACGCACCTCACCAGAGGCACCCAAAACCAAATACATCGCGCGGCCGAGGCAGCGAAGAATGCGCCCTGCGAGCCAACGCCGTGAACCGCGATAGTTGCGATAGAAGACAACGTCGCCAGGAGCAAAAGCAGGAGTCTGCCGCTGCACAGGAACCTGATGCGGCGGATGTAGCAAAGACATCAAGGTTCGATGAGGACGACCGTGGAGCAACTCAGCCAGCGAGCGACCATCGCGGGGCTGAGAGCGATACGAGGACAAAAAGAGCAACAATGCGTCCTCCCGAGAATGCGACTCTTTCAACTTCAACATCTGTGACTTGAAAGTCCGGACCAATCGTTCAGCGGCACCGTTTGACTGAGGTGAAAACGGCGCGGATGTCAGATGTTGAATACCATTGGCCTTGCAGAATGACTGAAATTCTGCGGACATGAATTGTGGGCCATTGTCGGAAACAATAGTCTGCGGAAGACCTTCAACGCAAAAAATAGCAGATAACGCTTGTATGGTGGCAGATGACGTCGTGGAAGACATCCGGACAACAAAAGGAAAATTACTGAAAGAATCGACCACAACCAACCATCGAGCATTCCAGAATGGACCGGCAAAATCCAATATGCTTTGCACGCGTGGGTTCGGATCCCATCCTCGTCGCCAATGTAGTGGACTGACAAGGCAGCCAGTCCACAGTGACGGGTAGCCGAGAGGGCACACGTACACACACGCCGACTGGCGCGAAGTCTGGAACAGGATTCGTAATGAATGTGATAAAGAAAAGAACGTAGCTACTAGAACACTTAACTTTTATATCGTCCTTTGGTATACAGCATTCTTGATGATACAAGTGAGACTATCTTGAGATACATGCAATGGTACAAATGGCGCCTTGCTAGGTCGTAGCCATTAACTTAGCTGAAGGCTATTCTAACTGTCTCTCGGCAAATGAGAGAAAGGCTTCGTACGTGTAGTCGCTAGCAATGTCGCCCGTACAACTAGGGCGAGTGCTAGTCAGTCTCTCGAGACCTGCCGTGTGGTGGCGCTCGGTCTGCGATCACTCAGTGGCAACACGCGGGTCCGACATGTACTAATGGACCGCGGCTGATTTAAGCTACCACCTAGCAAGTGTGGTGTCTGGCGGTGACACCACATATCTACTATTGCAATTTTTTTCAAAACTGAATCCACCAAGCAGAACCTGTTTTGAATGAGTACAGATTACATATGAAATCACTTTATGTTCAGGGAAGGAAAAAATAGACAGTGTAATACTTGCGTGTTCTCTTACAGTGTGATGTACTCTGCAACTATAAAATAATTTTATAATTATCCGATTTTTTAATTGTACAATGTCCCTATGTATTCACTCCAATTGATTTCTTCCTTGGTGTTTGCCTGCATCCTGTTACCAAGCAGCCAACATAATATATCCCATTTAAAATAAAGGAAGAAATGTGATTGAAAAGTAATGGATTTAGTTAATTCCTCTGGAAATAAATTGTTTGGAGCTTGGATACATCAATAGGACCACAGCAGGAGCATAGCAAAGAAAGATTTGTGCTTGATGGTGAAAACAAAATTCTTCCATTAACTGAGTTTACAATGGTCAGGTTCAGAATAATTGTGGGGGAGCAGATAAGCTTGGTAATGGTGGACTGTGATAATATGAAGTGTAATGAGACAAAATGGTTTGCATTACACAAAAAAGGTTGATCAGACTTCATGATAATAAATTTAGACTGCAAGGTTCAGCTTGTATAGAATGCAAATCTGCATATAATTGCATGTAAATCAAAATATCACAAAAATAATCACTTCCCAGGGTAATTAAAAATTGCAACAGAGATAAATTCTGGGCATATTGTTAGTAACAGGATCTCTATTTGACTACCATAAAATAAACCTTTAAATGCATCTGATTGCTACTGTTATTTATTATATATGCATAAATAATAAGGAAATGCATCCTTACGTGAAGGTGGGCAGAAGAAGAAAGACATTCAGGAGGCTGTAAGTGCCTCAATAAGTTATTTTTTAAATTGAATAACAAAAATACAAGGATTTTAAATAGACTTCTATACACAATACAACTCGATTTTTGGCATAGCACTCAAATTAATTTATTACATTATGTAACTCCCATTTTATAGTAGTTATAGCTGTCTGTAATTCCGAAGTCTTAGTATTACTATTATCTATCTTATTGCACAGTTCAACACTATTAGGAAAAGGATTGATTGCTACTCACCATAAAGATGACACTGATGCCTCTGTCTTGGTTGAAGATCAGGAGTTGGAAAAAATTCCCAAATCTGTGATCAGTACCCACAGTAGCTTAGAAACTTGGTTTCAGCTAAATGGATTGAATCTAAACGTATCTAAGATTCACATGATGCAATTCAAAACCAAACACTCAAAATGTGATCAGATTAAGATTGTTCACAACAGCCAAGATATAGAAGAAGTTGGCTCAGTCAAATTCTTAGGTTTAAATGTAGATAAATATATGAGCTGGCAGGCACACATTGAATACCTAGCAAACAAGCAGAGCAACTTTGCATTTGCAGTGCAAATATTATCAACTGCAACTGACATGGACACATGAAAAGTAGCATATACAAGCTACTTTGAATCCATTATTATGTATGGTATTGTTTCTTGGCTTAACTGACGAACATAGTGCGGATTGTAAAAAATACAGAAAAAAATCATTCAAAATATGTGCACTGCAAATCATAAAGAACCATGTCATCCATTCTTTAGAAAACTTAAAATATTAACTCTGCCAATCCTGTGCATTTATGAGATTATTATAGTTTTTGTACACCAGACATTAATTATTTGAGGGAAACCCTTTTGTCCATACATGTGATACTAGAATCAAAGAAAATTCTATGCTCCCCACCTACCATGTCAGACTGTATGCCCAGGGACCTCAGTACATGGAAATGAAAATTTGTAATAAATTAAAAGACAATATGTTAATGCAGATGATATTAGGTCCACTTAAAAGAAAGCTATATGAGGGACTGACATTGAAATGTTATTACTCAGTGGATTAATTCACATAGGACCAACTAGAAATTTGATCTGGATACAGCGTATTACATATTGCAAGAAATATCCTTATAATGTTATTATTTTTTTAGTACTGTTACTTATTAGTGTAAAAATCATTGTAACAGTATTATAAATTTTTTATGTCTCCTGTATGCAAATCAAATGAATTGCAGTGTACGTCATGAGATGAAAACAAACACAATTCACAGTTCACTGAGTTGCAGACAGCCACATTTAACTTTCGGCCAAAGACTTCTTCAGAAAAGAAAACACACACACGTCCATACAAAGAAGCATACCTCATGTGCACATGACCGCTATCTCTGGCAGCTCAGACCAGAATGTTACTGTTCAATTCATTTTTAATTCATCACTAGAGGTTTTAAGCTCATTTTATAATTCATTTTTAACTCTGTGGTAGACTGGCTAATTAGTTCTTGCACTCTTTTTTAAATATTTCCTGTAAATTTTCCTCCATGCTATGTGTAACCACAGGAATACAGTGCATTATGCAATATACTTCTAATAAGAAGACTGAACTCATTGCTAAATTGCTCAAAGTTGAGTTACACAACAACAATCAAAGTAATAGAAAAACAAATCCTTTACCACAGATAGAGCTCATTTAGTTGTGTAGGGGCTTGTTGTTGTGAACTATTACTGTTTGCACCTCATTGGCTGACTCGAGTGTGTCGCCAGAAGTGTGGCGATGGGTTGTGGTGAAGATGCACAGCAGGCTGCTACTGATGCATCGTAATGAAACTGTGATGACTGTCAGAGATTGTATGACCTGCAGTCATTTCTCTTCCGATTTGTGGACTGATCAAAATTCTTCCAGGTTCGAGTCCTTTGTTCTAATCAAAAATAACTGTTAATTAATTAACCAAGTATCTACGGGTGTACTGCCGGTCTACAGCGTCCAACGGGCACAATATTTCGGCGATCATACGTGTCGCCATCATCAGGTGAACTGACGGACTCAGCTCCTGTGAACGTGCCGGTACGGAGATCCGTACGCTATGGCTGCTCAGGGGGAACTGGGTTCGGTCGCGGCGGCGGCCAATTAAATACCCTCCACCCGCGGCACACTCCCTCCGCTGTCTGCGCCCCGCGGCACGGTCGCGCGGTGGAACAGATTGCGACGGTGTCTGAGATGACGTCGGTGTGACGGCTCTGTCCGCCGTGGTCGTCACAACTATACGTTTGCTCGATTTACCCTCAATTAACCCAATCGCTGGTTCCCAAGCATTGGTAAGATTATAGCCACAGTCACGGTTTATGAGGTCATCATTGGTGCAAATTTCAATGACCTCTCTAACAACGCTGTCCCAGTATCTTGACGTCTGTACCAGAATCCTCGTGCGTTCATACTCCATAGCGTGATTTTCCGACAAACAATGTTCAGCGACCACCGACTTGCTCGGATACATCAGTCAGGTGTGCATCTAGTGTTCACGGCATCGATCCTCAACGGTACGCATCGTCTGACCGATATACAACTTGCCACGTTGACACGGAATCTGGTACACGCCAGCCTTCCTCAAACCGAGGTCATCTTCGGCGCTCCCCACCAGTGCACGAGTTTTATTCGGAGGACAAAACACAGTTCCGACCCGGTGTTTCTTCAAAATGCGGGCGATTTTCCCCGAGAGTGCGCCTGCATATGGAATAAACGCAGTGCCTACCTCCTCCCTCGTGATTTCATCCATCTCCACAGGTTGTGCTGTAGTGGTTGGGCGGAGAGCACGTTGAATCTGCCACGCTGAGTACCCATTTTTTCGAAATACAGTTCTCAGATCTTCCAATTCCTGGGGTAGACTCTCTGCATCAGAGATAGTGCGCACCCTGTGTACTAGAGTTTTAAGTACCCCTTTCCTCTGTGAAGGGTGGTGGCAGCTGTCTGCGTGCAAATACAGATCAGTGTGCGTTGTCTTCTGATACACCCCATGACCTAGGGTGCCGTCAGCCCTTCTCTTGACCAAGACATCAAGGAAAGGTAATTTACCCTCCGTTTCAGTCTCCATAGTGAATTTGATGTTGGGGTGTATAGAGTTTAGATGTGTAAGGAAGTCAAGGAGTTTATCCATACCATGTGGCTTTTTCCGTTACGTGGACGACACGTGTGTTTCATTAGTCCATTTATGGCACTGAGCCAAAATGGAGTATTAGTTTATCAATTTTGGATTTACTCCATTTACTGAGTAATATGTTCTTCATGGTCACCTATTTCATAAAATTAACTAGTATCCAGACCAGCTAATAAAATCCAGATAACCATGCTTCTGCTCTTGCTAGTGGACTTCATCTCATTTGCAGTGTTTTCAGGGTTAGAGGCTGAAAGAAATCCTTCTGATTTTATGTATTGACCAACAATATTTCTTCTTTCAACACCAATCCATTTATATATCTTTATACATTGAGTTAATTGTCATCAAATATGTATATTACATCCATATCACAAATATTTGGGAACAGATATCTTGTACAATGAGAATATGTTTTGGCAAACAAAACAACCAAGGATGTAAGACCAAATGACCGTTTATGTAACTTCTTTTCTGCTTGCTTCTACTATGTCACCATTGTTATCATGAGTGCCATTCTTCCATGGCTATAACACACCTCCAAGCTGTGACATCTAAGAACAAGTACCCCACAGCAGGTGGACAAGCTAAACTTGTTACCCTGTCTTGCAGATAAGTTGTGCCCATGTATTTACACATAACAATAAAACATTTCTCCAACAATATGCTGTCTGAAACTTAACTACTAATAAAAAATGTTTATTAAATATCATAATTATCTTTTACCATTTAAAAGGATTGAGTGTATAACCAATCATTTGCCCTAAAATAATGTGTTACATCTCAAGCTACAGGGACATAATGCATCCGTGTTTCAAGGAATTACAACATGAATGGAAAAGTGAAGATGTGACAGATCAAGAGCATTATAAAAAGAATAAATAAATAAACCATCCAAGTACTGTACACTGCTGAAAGTTTTGTTCACCTGAAAGCTGGCCTTATACACGTTAACCATGTTGTCATGTAAATGTCGATGTTTTGGGCACACTAAAATGGGATCTAAAGTGCAGATGTGGTTTGGCTGTCGACAAAGAAAATTCTTCGTGTATGGCTCCATCCATGTGTGTGAATTGCTCCAAACAATATTCAGTATGGAGCAGAGGAGAGAATGGGACTGGAAAGCATGGTCACCCAGTATATCCCATACTCTCAGATGAAAATGCATTGGCTCTGCAACCACCTACTTTTGTAAAATCACGTGCAACAGTGTGGATCAATGACTAGTGTTTGTATCCAGGCAGTGATTGTTGATGAAAGCACAGCTAGCACCTGTAAATGCAGATGTAAATCCACATTGAAGTAGACATGGGAGTTGTGGGCTACTTACGGCACCAGGATGGGCGGCAGTTAGGGGTCAAGGCAAAGATGCCTGCCACTGGAGGCTTCACTGAAATAATAGTGACAAGGCGAGTTCTTTATTATGACTCATGTAGATACAGATGGATGCCATGGTGCAGCAGCTGTGCCACCTGTCGGCACATGATCGGGTGCTGCAGTGTGTGTTGACAGCAGCTGCCTGGTCTGCAGTTGTGACATGCCCAGGATTGCCGACACAAACAGCCTTGCTGCTGCAAACAGCATGCCAGCGTACTGTGGCCACCAGCTGCCTCTGGCTTCTGCATTGCTTTGCTACTAGCCTTCCACTGAAACAGCAAGAAATAGTTGCAGCCATTACAGCACTAGGAACTAAATCAATAAGTATGCATAAAACAAAAACAATATTGGTCAGATGAGAAAAATAATGCACCCTCACAGCATGCAGGTAAGGAAGAGCAAAAGAAAGGTACCAGTAACAGACTTATCTACATCCCCAAATATCTAACCATGCACTAAAAAATCTACTCACCAAGCAGTGGCAGGAGGACATACGTACACAAGGTATTACATATGCCAGCTTTCAGAGCCAATGGCTCCTTCTTCTGGCAGAATGGTTGAAGGGGAAGGAAGATGGGCGAAGAAAAAGGAATGGTGAGGTTTAGGAAGAGGGGTAGAGTTTGGAAAAGCACCCAGAATCCCAGGTCAGGGAAGACTTACCAGAAAGGAGAAAAAGTCTTTCCTTCTCATACCATCCAGTAAGTCTCCCCTAACATGGGGTTTTGGGTGACTTTTCCAAATTCTACTTCTTTCCCTAAACCTCTCCCTAAAGAAATTCCTGGTCCATTGCCAGGCCACTCCCACTTCCATCCCCTTGCCACAGGGGTCACATCCCTCTGGAAGACCAAAGTGCAAGACCTAGAAAATCAGCACATACTATTTCAGTCCAGTCACAGGCTTGTTCTATCCCATCAGAAGCAGAAAACCCGTGAAAACAGCCACGTCATATAGCATTCCTGCTTAAATTTGTGCTTTGTATTATATGTGGACATGATCGCTAACCAACTGTCCAACAAATAAATGGTCACTGATAAGTGGTCACTGCCAAATTGTGGCCAAAAACAAAGTTGACGATCCAGTGGTGGAAGATGCAGTTGTCCACAAAATGCCCAAGTTCAGTGGCTGCTTCACAACCCATGCCATCAGTATTGTTTCCCCCAGCACCAGCTTTTCTGAACTACAGAAGATGGGAGTTATACTTGCAATACATCCTTGCTTCTGTAATCCTTAGAGTTTCAATCTCTGCTAACTAACTACACTCTACCATCACCCAACAGTTTCCCCCTCCTCTTTCCTGTCACCCCTTCCAAGTTCATACCTTCTTGTCATGCAATTATTTGGTGGGTGATCTTGTTTACTCCTAAATTATATAAATGTATGAAGTGTACTGTACATAGTTAAGTCAGCCACTCCCTTCCAGCAGGCTGAGGTGTGGTGCTTAGTCACATATAACAGGACACCGTATTTTTAGCTATGGCTCTTCTTTTGGGAGGAAGGACACCTATTCACACACAGACCATCAAATGCACACTACTGCGGCCACGGCTTCACGGATTATTAGAGAGCCATTGCCCGGGCTGATGGATGTGGGGAGGGGCCAGGGAAGTCACAAGGCAAGGAGGGGTCAGGTGAGGCAAGAGCAGGAATACACATGTGTCAGCAGCTGCATCACAAGAGGAACAGAGAATAAGAGATACATTTTACATATACTCCATCCAAAATTTCCATTATTCCTCGCTGGACTGGAGATTTTCTTTGCTCATGGACTGGGTGTTGTGTTGTCCATAAGTTCATATCATCATAATTTACATTCTACTACTGAGATCACTGTAAAGACACATCCTGAAAGCTCGTAAATTTAAAAACCACCCATTGGAAAATCCAGGATGGAATGTAACAAATTTGTGTATTCTCTCACCATATAGCGGACATCCTGAGTCGCAGATAGGTACAACAAAAAGACTGTCACAAATAAAGCTTTCAGCCATTAAGGCCTTTGTCAGCAACAGTTGACACACACACACACACACACACACACACACACACACACTCTCTCTACAGTCTCAGGCAACTAAAACCAGTTTCCTGAGACTGCAGTCACGTGTGTGAGTTTCTTTTGCATGAGTGTGTGTGTGTGTGTGTGTGTGTGTGTGTGTGCGTGCATGCGTGTGTGTGCGCGCGCGCGCGCGTGTGTGTCTGTCGCTATTGTTGACAAAGGCCTTAATGGCTGAAAGCTTCATTTGTGACAGTTTTTTTGTTGTGCCTGTCTGCGACTCAGCATATCCGCTATATGGTGAGTAGCAACTTTCCTTTTCATAATATTGAAAAAAAAAAAAAAAACATCCATTATCTTTATGAATGTATGGAGTGTATTATTTGTAATTTTAAATATGTGTGCATAGAAATCACTTCCACCTGTATACATTTAAGTTGCCTTGTCCAATATCTTCTGCATAAGTGCTTTTGTAGACAACAGGACCAGTAAAAATACTATAAAATACAATTCAATAGGACAATTACACCACAACTCACACATCTTGCCCACTTCCCATTTTTTTCATTCTTGTTTGAGTTTCCATTTAGAATTTTACTGTTAGTAGGCTTGACTGATTTGTCCTGATCTGAAGATCTTGAAAGGACTGGTGAATATGTAACGTGAAGCAACCATGAACCATGTTTAGTAGATTGCAATTATACATTATCTAACGTGTAAGTATGAAGATTAAATTTCTTCCTTGTTGCATTTGTGTGTCATTCTCAGTTTCTCACAGTTGTTACTTTTCAATTTCATTTCAGTCATTTTGTAATTACATCCTTTGAGTATTATTGATTACAGATCTACAAAGCAATGATGAAAAATGGTACTTTGCGACCTATTGATGAACAGAAATATGGATTGTATGGGAAATTGGGATACATAAACAAGATGATAACAGCAAATGCACGAAGATTCCCTCTAATGACTGGAACACAGTGCGCAAAAGTAAGATTACACTCATTAATACAGAGAAATTGGCCAGTAAAAGTGTTGAAACATTTTCAGTTGTTAACTTCTTCTCTCTTCATTGCTTCTTAACTGAAGTAAATTTTGAATTTTACATGAAAATTGCACATTAATTACAATATAAATTTATTCCAGTCTTCATTTTGACAGACCTCTCAATTTTATTTACAGTTGGCTCATTTTTTCTTTTCTTAAATACTGATAAATTATTTACCTGTGTCTTATAATTGGAATATGCAGCAAAACAGTTTCTTAAGAAAAATTTTGTTTCAGATGCAATCTGAAGAAAAAGTACGAAGTATGTTGTTAGAAACACAGAGTAAGTGAAGTTGTTGTATTATTTTATTCATAGCTGTTTTATTAACATTACATGGATAGTATTGTTTCAGTAAATTGTAAATTTTCAGTCTGGTAGAGAAATCGGGCAAGTGGAAACTTGAGTTACTTTATTGTTAACCATGACTGAGTCCATAAATTCAAGCTAGATTCATTCATGCAAACTGTTGTGTTTATAATATTATTAACACCATATGATGGTTCTAATCATAGAGTTTTATATCTTGCATTTGTTATACCACACATGTTATTATGTGGATTTTCACATTGCATCTCACAAACATTTTATAGGTTAGTGTAATGAGTTGTCACACTGTTAAGCCGTTCGACATGCTACCAGTTCTTTCTTTGAACTCTACTCGACCTGGAGAATACCCAAATTTTATATATGTATAGCTATGGTGTTCTTTCAATCATTGACAAAGGTCTTCTTAGGCACTTGTGGGTTTTATTGTTGTTCTGAAGAAGGTGTAGTTATCTACGCCGAAACCTGGGTTAACACTTAACACTAGGTGCTTTTTTCGCAATCGAGGCGGCTTTTTAGTTTTTTACTATATTAACCAACAATTGCTGATGGCTGCGATGTTGAAGGTTCTTAAATTTTACACCCATTGTTTTTGAGGGCAGTAAATGCAGAAGCTGACAGTGAGGCACCTATGTTGATGAAACATGTGAAACTAAGTAGTATCACCCAAAAGATTGAAAGAAGCAAGTGACCACTCCACACCTATATCTATATACATACTGTTATAACGTCAAGTTTAACAATTATACACTCCTGGAAATTGAAATAAGAACACCGTTAATTCATTGTCCCAGGAAGGGGAAACTTTATTGACACATTCCTGGGGTCAGATACATCACATGATCACAGTGACAGAACCACAGGCACATAGACACAGGCAACAGAGCATGCACAATGTCGGCACTAGTACAGTGTATATCCACCTTTCGCAGCAATGCAGGCTGCTATTCTCCCATGGAGATGATCGTAGAGATGCTGGATGTAGTCCTGTGGAACGGCTTGCCATGCCATTTCCACCTGGCGCCTCAGTTGGACCAGCGTTCGTGCTGGATGTGCAGACCGCGTGAGACGACACTTCATCCAGTCCCAAACATGCTCAATGGGGGACAGATCCGGAGATCTTGCTGGCCAGGGTAGTTGACTTACACCTTCTAGAGCACGTTGGGTGGCACGGGATACATGCGGACATGCATTGTCCTGTTGGAACAGCAAGTTCCCTTGCCGGTCTAGGAATGGTAGAACGATGGGTTCGATGACGGTTTGGATGTACCGTGCACTATTCAGTGTCCCCTCAACGATCACCAGTGGCGTACGGCCAGTGTAGGAGATCGCTCCCCACACCATGATGCCGGGTGTTGGCCCTGTGTGCCTCGGTCTTTTGCAGTCCTGATTGTGGCGCTCACCTGCACGGCGCCAAACACGCATACGACCATCATTGGCACCAAGGCAGAAGCGACTCTCATCGCTGAAGACGACACGTCTCCATTCGTCCCTCCATTCACGCCTGTCGCGACACCACTGGAGGCGGGCTGCACGATGTTGGGGCGTGAGCGGAAGATGGCCTAACGGTGTGCGGGACCGTAGCCCAGCTTCATCGAGACGGTTGCGAATGGTCCTCGCCGATACCCCAGGAGCAACAGTGTCCCTAATTTGCTGGGAAGTGGCGGTGCGGTCCCCTACAGCACTGCGTAGGATCCTACGGTCTTGGCGTGCATCCGTGCGTCGCTGCGGTCCGGTCCCAGGTCGACGGGCACGTGCACCTTCCGCCGACCACTGGCGACAACATCGATGTACTGTGGAGACCTCACGCCCCACGTGTTGAGCAATTCGGCGGTACGTCCACCCGGCCTCCCGCATGCCCACTATACGCCCTCGCTCAAAGTCCGTCAACTGCACATACGGTTCACGTCCACGCTGTCGCAGCATGCTACCAGTGTTAAAGACTGCGATGGAGCTCTGTATGCCACGGCAAACTGGCTGACACTGACGGCAGCGGTGCACAAATGCTGCGCAGCTAGCGCCATTCGACGGCCAACACCGCGGTTCCTGGTGTGTCCGCTGTGCCGTGCGTGTGATCATTGCTTGTACAGCCCTCTCGCAGTGTCCGGAGCAAATATGGTGGGTCTGACACACCGGTGTCAATGTGTTCTTTTTTCCATTTCCAGGAGTGTATTTCAGAACGACACAACACATATAAGTCACAGAGTAAGTTGACAAGCAAGACATGTGTACACGTTAGCATTCGAATGAGCACTGAGTCCCAGTCTAGCGGCTGCTACTCGGCTGGCCGCTTAGGTGGTGCAGCTGCTGCATGGCTGGCAGACAGCGCCGCACGTAGAGGACACGCGTAATTGTGCGGCGGCACTTTGAATGATCGGTGAGGCACAACACTTTTCCCTCCTTTGAAATTGTTGCACTGGTCTTGATGGAGGTGTCCTGGAGATGGATAACGTCCATAGGCGTTGTTTGACTCGCCGTAAAGTCTCTAGGAGGAGGCTTCCCGTACGGACGGAAGTGTCCCCGATGATAATGGGTCGAGATGACAGGAGACGTAGGGGTCGAATCTGTTGGTGCCCCCTGCACCAATCTGCCCGTTGCGGCAAGTCCAGTTTATATGACAGGAGACATGGGCGATGTGTCGGCGTCCGTTGGAGGAGGAGGCGAGTAGATTTGCTCTGACAGAGGATGGTCATCCGGTTCCTGCATGGGCACGTCTCCTGGTGGTGTCCGTTCTTGTGCTGGCATCGCGATGACGGTGAGAGGGCTGCGTTGTGAGTATTGAGAGATGCCAAGATCCCGAGCGTCAGGTAAGGCCAAAAGTGGTGTAGCAGCATTCGGAACAGGCGTTGCTGGCACACGAGGCCGAAGCTGGTCCAAATGACGCACTGCAACACCCGTGTCCATCTGGATTTCATACAGGCGCCTGCCACGGTGTCTTAAGATGCGGCCCGGGCTCCATTTTGGCCGCCTGCCATATCCCCGTACCCAGACGAGGTCATCGGCGGTGAACCGGCCAAGGGAAGGCACCCGCGGCCGTGAGGTGGGAGGCCGCAGAAGATGAAGTAGCGTGCGGGGCTGTTGGCCATGTAAGAGCTCAGACGGGCTGTGGTCGCCCATGGGGTTGAAATGGTAAGACGCCAGAAACAGGAGAAGTGCATCATCAGCAGCAGAAGAAGTCAGAAGTTTCCGCATCTGAGCCTTAAATGTGCGGTCCAGTCGTTCAGCCTCACCGTTGGATTGTGGATGGAACGGCGGGGCTGTGACATGCATAACGCCGTGACGAGCACAAAAATCCGCAAATTCAGAAGAGGCAAATTGGGGACCATTATCAGTAACAAGAGTAGAGGGGAGGCCTTCCAAAGAAAAAATGCGGGCGAGAGCACTGGTGGTTGCCGCGGTGGTAGGCGACGTGCAACAGACAATGAAAGGAAAGTTAGAGTAGGCATCAATTACGAGGAGCCAATAAGTACCTAAAAAGGGTCCCGCAAAGTCAGCATGAATGCGCTCCCAGGGCTTCTCAGGCGAAGGCCACGGTGACAAAGATGACTTCGGGGCAGCGGCCTGTGACGCACAAGGGCCGCAGGCAGCGACCATGTGTGCAATTTCAGAGTCAATGCCAGGCCAGTACACATGATGGCGTGCCAGAGATTTTGTGCAAGACACACCCCAGTGCCCTTGGTGAAGGAGGCGCAAGACCGAAGCACGCAAAGACGCAGGTACCACGACACGCTGTCAGTGGAGAGGAGGATAACACCATCCCTAGCTGTGAGGTGGTAGCGCAAAGCGTAGTAGTTCCGCAACAGATCAGAAGTCTTAGCAGACGGGCGATCTGGCCTACCCTTCTGAACACAGCGTAAAACCCGGGAGAGGGTAGGGTCAGAACTCGTAGCAGTGATGGGGAACCCGTCCACAACCCGCTGCTCGGCAACATCCAGGTGGAAACACAAAAGTTCGTCCCTATCGAATGCCTGATCAGGACCCATGGGAAGGCGAGACAGAGCATTAGCATTTGCATGTTGAGCCATTGGCCGGAAATGAATCTCATAATTGAAACGAGACAAGTAAAGAGCCCAACACTGGAGGCGGTGTGCAGCCTTGTCGGGAAGTGACGTTGATGGATGAAACAAGGAAACAAGTGGTTTGTGATCCATAACAAGATGAAATTATGAGCCATAGAGAAAAACACCAAACTTATGAAGAGCATAAATAATGGCCAAAGCTTCTTTTTCAATTTGAGAATACTTTTGTTGGGCATCTGTGAGCGTTTTGGAGGCATAGGCAATGGGTTGTTCTGAACTGTCAGAAAAACGGTGCGCAAGGACTGCACCGACCCCGTATTGAGAGGCGTCTGTGGCAAGAACAAGATGTTGGCTAGGTCGATAAGTAGCCAGGCACGGGGTCTGTTTCAGCATAGTCTTCAATTTCTGGAAAGCCGCATCGCATGACGCGGACCAGTGAAAAGGCACGTTTTGATGCTGCAGACGGTAAAAACTTGTGATAGTATGCTATTTTCCCCAAGAAAGCCTGCAGTTCCTCAACAGATGTAGGGCGAGGAAGGGCATCGATCGCAGCGACAGTTTGCTGAAGCGGACGAATACCATCCCGAGAGAGCTGAAACCCCAAGTACGTGATAGATGCCTGAAGAAATTGTGATTTCTGAAGATTACACTTAAGACTGGCAGTCTGTAAGACATGAAAAAGTGTGCGGTGATTTTGAAGATGTTCTTCAGTGGTGGAGCCAGTGACAACAATGTCGTCCATGTAATTGATACACCCAGGGACAGGGAGCAATAATTGTTCCAAGAATCGCTGAAAGAGAGCAGGGGTGCTAGCAACCCCGACTGGCAAGCATTGGTATTGATAGAGGCCGAAAGGCGTGTTAAGGACCAGAAACTGCTGGGAAGCAGCGTCGAGAGGAAGCTGATGATAAGCTTCTGACAGGTCAATTTTAGAAAAATACTGGCCTCCAGCAAGTTTAGTGAACAGTTCTTCAGGACGGGGCATAGGGTAAGTGTCGATGAGGCATTGAGCATTTACAGTGGCTTTGAAATTGCCACAGAGACGAATATCACCATTTGGCTTAGCAACGACAATGACAGAAGAGGACCACTCACTGGAAGTGACAGGAAGCAAGACCCCTGAAGCAGTGAGACGATCCAGCTCCCGTTTGACCTGATCACGAAGGGCCACAGGAATGGGCCGAGCCCGAAAAAACTTAGGCCGAGCAGTGGGTTTGAGCGTGATATGAGCTTCAAAGTCGTTTACACGGCCTAACCCAGGAGAAAAAAGGGATGAAAATGTCGTCAGCAAGGAATCCAGTTGAGCATAAGGAATAGCATCAGAGACAATATTGACAGAGTCATCTATGGAGAACCCAAAAACGCGAAAGGCATCGAAACCAAAAAGATTTTCTGTGTTGCTCTGGTCAACCACAAATATGGGAACAGTGCGAATGACGGATTTGTAAGATACCTCAGCATTAAACTGTCCCAAGAGAGAAATCTTCTGTTTAATGTAAATCCGTAATTGCCGAATGACAGGTGACAGGAGTGGAGAACCCAACTGAAGATATGTCTGAGAATTAATTACAGTGGCAGCAGAACCGGTATCCACTTGCATGCGAACATCTCGGCCAAGGATTTGGACAGTGAGGAATAACTTCCCTGAAAGGGAAGAAGTGCAATTGACAGACAACACAGAATCAGACATGTTCATGAACATCATGTATGCGGTCGGATTTGCAAATGGAAGACACATGACCTTTCTTTTTGCAATTGTGACACACAGCCCAACGTTGGGGACAATCCTCACGTGAATGTTTCGTAAAACACCGCGGACATGAAGGAAGTTGCCAGGGGTTTTGCTGCAGTTTCTTAGCGGATTGTTTACGGCTAGGCCAAGGCTGCACGAGGGAGCGCACTGCGGCCACGTCGGCCGGTGGGGACGCGCCGCAAGCGTCGTCAACAGCGCACAGAGGTTGTATTTCCCTGACATAACCCCACGTCTCTATTTGCGCCCCAGCGGTGCGAGAAATTTCAAAAGACTGCGCAATGGAGAGAACTTCATCTTGAGTCGGATTCGCCAACTGAAGGGCATGTTGCCGAACTTCTTTGTCGGGTGCCGACCGTATAATAGCATCCCGTACCATGGAATCGGCATAGGATTCTTTGTGAACGTCAGTAACAAATTGACACTTTCGACTGAGGCTGTGAAGTTCAGCAGCCCAAGCGCGATAGGATTGATGTGGCTGTTTTTGACAACGATAAAAGGCAACACGAGAGGCTACCACATGCATTTGCTTTTGAAAATAGACAGACAGAAGTGAGCACATTTCAGCAAAGGACAAAGATGCAGGATCCTTCAAAGGAGCCAATTGTGACGACAACCGATACATTTGAGGTGAAATCCAGGAAAGGACATAGACTTACATGGTTGTTCGTCCGTGACATGAAATGCCAAAAAGTGCTGTCGAAGACGTTTTTCATAATCAGACCAGTCTTCCGCCATCTCGTCGTAAGGAGGAAAAGGAGGTACAGCCAACGATGAGAAACGCCCCGCATTTGATGCCGCAACGAAATCGCGAATCGCCGCTTTTAGAAGCGTTTGCTGTTCAAGGAGATTTTGCAATAGTTGCTCGACAGTAGCCATGGAACCCTGTGTGTCAACGGTGAAAAGGAAAAATCCCATCCTTGTTGCCAATTGTTATAACGTCAAGTTTAACAAATATATTTCAGAACGACACAACACATATAAGTCACAGAGTAAGTTGACAAGCAAGATATGTGTACACGTTAGCATTCGAATGAGCACTGAGTCCCAGTCTAGCGGCCACTGCTCGGCTGGCCGCTTAGGTGGCACAGCTGCAGCATGGCTGGCAGACAGTGCCGCACGTAGAGGACGCGTAATTGCGCGGCGGTGCTTTGAATGATCGGCGAGTCACAACACATACTCTACAAACTACTGGAAAGTGCATGGTGGAGGTACCTAGCATAACCAAATTTTAGGATTTTTTTCCCAGTCCAGTCACTCATTTGGAAAAAATGTCTAAATGCCTTTATGTGTGCAATAATTACCCTAATACTGTCTTTATGTTACCTATGAAAATAACACATAATGGGCTTAAGAATGTGTCTAGAGTCATCAATTAATGTTGCTTCTTGAAATTTTGTAAGTAGGTTTCCACCGATATTCGGTGACATTTGCTGTTTGCATAGTGCCTTTTTAAAGATGCCTGTATTACAGTTTTTACAGTATGAGACAATATAGGATCAATACATTTTCATAAGCAACAACAATGATGGTTAATACATACATACATTAGAGCAAAATGTTATTTTGTTGAACTATGAGCTGGGTACTCTTCAAATGACAAAAATGATATGACCTATTTTTCTTAGTAGAATTTTGAGTTTGTGTTTTTATCCACGGGATTTAGAAAAGTCAATCTAGAATTTTCTGAAAACTTACCTTTTGTAATTGAAGTATTTCATTTATCAATGTGTTATTCTACTAAAATTCTGTGGTTTGAAAACAAAAAGAACAGGGCTACAGTACTGTGGCACTAGGTTTTTGAAAGGATTATGTATATATTAGATTATGGAAACCAACACTTTTGAATAAAGATAACTTTTCAATTACACTGTTTTTAGAAAAGAAGAGGCCTGTCAGGTAAGATAGACATTTCATAAAATAAACAACACATAAAATAAGGGAAAGGCAACCATTCACCAACAGAAGATTGATGCATGGAGCACAGAAACACATAACAGAATACAGCATTCACACTATCTTTTATGGACTACTTCTTTTTCATGCAAAAGTACAAACATTCAAACACACAAATGCACACTCCCATAGCCATGGCAAGATTAATTATTGGTACACAATCATTGAATGGAGCTGATGGAGGTGGGGAGAGATAGGAGAGGGCACAAGAAGGGGGTAGCGGGAAAAAGGCAGGTCTTCAGGTATATGCCTCTGCGCTGCACTAGAGGAAGGCAGGAATGCAGATGGTACAGCAAGAGAGATGCAGGAAGAAGGAGAGGGGACAAAACTAAGGGGGAAGAAAGAGAGAAAGGTAAAGAGGGTGAATGGGAGGGGCAGCCTTGGAGTCTCTCCTGCTGCCCCCACCTTGAGTCCTTCCCTCCCCAGCTCCATTAACTCAGGCAACAGTTTTCAATAATTGAGTGTCAATAATTATTCTTGCCATGTCTACAGGAGTGTGTATTTGGGTGTCAGTGTTGTTTGGTGTCTGAATGTGTGTACTTAAAATGAGCTAACGCTCGAAAGCTAGTGTGTATGCTGTTCTATGTTACATGTTTCTAAGTTCCAAGTATCAATCTGTTATAGGTGAGCAGTTGACTTTCCCTTATTTTACATATTGCTCCCTCCAGGAATTTCCATTATTGTTATGAAACATATAATGAGTACCAAGGTTAAAATTACAAAGGCAAGTGGTTTTTACAAATTGTTAATTTTGAATATTTCTTTAAATAAAATGATCTACATGAACTATTTATGTTGTTATCAGCAGCCTGTAAACTATGCACTCAGTGACAAGTTTTTGAAAAATACTACTTTGATAATGATTTGGATCATTAAGATACAATGCATGTGGCACAGAGAGCAGAAAAGGGGGGAAATACAGTATTAAGCATGACCTGACCTCAAATGAAACAATTTCACATTGGCACATTCAACACCAACTTATATATATGAATTAATGTGTCCCAGTTTTGTGTCATTGATATTGCCATCATTGGATATTGTGTTTGTGCATTTTGTAAAGTGCATAGTTTTATGATTCCGAACATTTGCAAGAAGTTGTCAGTCTTTGCACCACTTTTAAATCTTATCAAGATTTGACTAAATATTTAAGAAGTACTTCAGACAGTAGTACATCATAAATAATTGCACTATTTGCAAAAAGTCTAAGGTTATTATTAATATTGTCTGCTAGATTATTAATATAGAATATGAACAGCAAGTGGGCCAACACTCTTCCTTGAGGACACCTGAATTACTTCTACATCTCTACTTTCTATCCAAGAACTCCCAAAAAGCAGTGGAGCTCCCATGATACTAGGTATTAGTTGCGATCCAAAATGGATATCAGCGATAGATTTGGATTTTATCTTAGTGTTTATTGCAAGATATAGAAATAAAATCATAATACAGACTTAGATACCACTTTTTGCCCCATACTATAATACTTTTCTAATAAACATTTGTGTGGTACAGGAGAGTTGCTTTTCTGAAGTCAAGAAATACACTCCTGGAAATTGAAATAAGAACACCGTGAATTCATTGTCCCAGGAAGGGGAAACTTTATTGACACATTCCTGGGGTCAGATACATCACATGATCACAGTGACAGAACCACAGGCACATAGACACAGGCAACGGAGCATGCACAATGTCGGCACTAGTACAGTGTATATCCACCTTTCGCAGCAATGCAGGCTGCTATTCTCCCATGGAGACGATCGTAGAGATGCTGGATGTAGTCCTGTGGAACGGCTTGCCATGCCATTTCCACCTGGCGCCTCAGTTGGACCAGCGTTCGTGCTGGACGTGCAGACCGCGTGAGACGACACTTCATCCAGTCCCAAACATGCTCAATGGGGGACAGATCCGGAGATCTTGCTGGCCAGGGTAGTTGACTTACACCTTCTAGAGCACATTGGGTGGCACGGGATACATGCGGACGTGCATTGTCCTGTTGGAACAGCAAGTTCCCTTGCCGGTCTAGGAATGGTAGAACGATGGGTTCGATGACGGTTTGGATGTACTGTGCACTATTCAGTGTCCCCTCGACGATCACCAGTGGTGTACGGCCAGTGTAGGAGATTGCTCCCCACACCATGATGCCGGGTGTTGGCCCTGTGTGCCTCGGTCGTATGCAATCCTGATTGTGGCGCTCACCTGCACGGGGCCAAACACGCATACGACCATCATTGGCACCAAGGCAGAAGCGACTCTCATCGCTGAAGACGACACGTCTCCATTCGTCCCTCCATTCACGCCTGTCGCGACACCACTGGAGGCGGGCTGCACGATGTTGGGGCGTGAGCGGAAGATGGCCTAACGGTGTGCGGGACCGTAGCCCAGCTTCATGGAGACGGTTGCGAATGGTCCTCGCCGATACCCCAGGAGCAACAGTGTCCCTAATTTGCTGGGAAGTGGCGGTGCGGTCCCCTACGGCACTGCATAGGATCCTACGGTCTTGGCGTGCATCCGTGCGTCGCTGCGGTCCGGTCCCAGGTCGACGGGCACGTGCACCTTCCGCCGACCACTGGCGACAACATCGATGTACTGTGGAGACCTCACACCCCACGTGTTGAGCAATTCGGCGGTACGTCCACCCGGCCTCCCGCATGCCCACTATACGCCCTCGCTCAAAGTCCGTCAACTGCACATACGGTTCACGTCCACGCTGTCGCGGCATGCTACCAGTGTTAAAGACTGCGATGGAGCTCCGTATGCCACGGCAAACTGGCTGACACTGACGGCGGCGGTGCACAAATGCTGCGCAGCTAGCGCCATTCGACGGCCAACACCGCGGTTCCTGGTGTGTCCGCTGTGCCGTGCGTGTGATCATTGCTTGTACAGCCCTCTCGCAGTGTCCGGAGCAAGTATGGTGGGTCTGACACACCGGTGTCAATGTGTTCTTTTTTCCATTTCCAGGAGTGTACTTCATCTACCTGACTGCCTTGATCCATGCCTTTCACATTGTCATATGAGTTAGGATTTGCATGAGTGATGTTTTCAGAATCCATGTTGGTTGCACTGAGACAGTCATTCAATTTGAATACCTCATTACATTTGAGCTCATAATGTGTAACAAGACCCTATAACACATCAAGGGCACCCACATGATAGCTTGTAGGGTGGTCTAGACTTGTGAATGTGGAATATTTTTAATAATTTGGAAGACAAATGGCAACTTGTAAATAGCCATAAGAAATTATAGTTCCAACCATGTTAAAAACCTGTATAATATTGAAAAATCCAGGATGGAATGTAACAGTGTCATGAAAAGGATAGTTGCTGCTCACCATATAATGGAGATGCTGAGTCGTGGATAGGCATAACAAAAAGACTGTCACAAAATGAGTTTTTGGCCAACAAGGCCTTTGTCAAAAATAGGCAAAATACACACACACACACACACAACACATTTTCTGGCAGTCTTTTTGTTGTGCCTATCTGTGACTCAGCACCTCCACTATACAGTGAGTAGCAACTATCCTTTTGATAATATTGTTGCATAATGTTGACTTTTAAATCATTTTCTTGAAAGAAAAACAGCTGACTATACCAATTTTGTCCTTTCCCTGAGAACTAGAGATTGCTGCGCTCCAACCGCCACCCAATTCCGCCTTTGTGGCTGGGTATGGGAGTCCTTGCAACAGATGGATGTCAAAGATATTAGATGGTAGTTTTGTGGATCACTTCTGTTACCCTTGTGTGGAGAAGTGTAGTCTTTGCTTTTTTCCCGTATTGGGGCACAGCTTTGTGTTCAAAGAATCTATGGGATGGTTGAAATCTGAGCTAACTTAGCCACAGATTCTGTGTCGGATCTGGTAGGGGTTCCATCAGGCTTTGCAATATTGTCACATTTCAGCTGTTTCTCAGCACCAGTGACATATATCTATATCCACTCTTCTTTGCATTAGTGGGAGAATTAAACTGAGGGTAATACTCCTGGATTTTCCTTTAAGGAAACATATACTTCCACATTCATTTTATTCAGTTGATGAGTATCTAACAGTCATAGTGATAGTGAAACATCAACTCTACTTGAACCTAAATTTCACTTATTGTAAATCTTATAATTCAAATTATTTTGAATGTTTGCTGTGTTACTAAATTATAGCATGCAAATCTGACAAACAACTTACACAATGCATGTTGAGATGTACTGTTATATTGTATTATTATATCTTATTATTGTAACTAAACATACATATCTGTGCTACATATTTCTGTGTATGTGTTTTTCATACATCGCACAGCATATCTTTTTTTATTTTGTACAACATAATATTCTTGGCACCAAAATAAATAAACAGATAAGATTGCAAATGTAGTTCAACATACCTGCTTTTTCCTTAATTTCAGTTCCTGTGTGATTCATGAATAGTAGTCACTGAAGGGTTTACTCGGTATCCTCATGATAGTGAAACATTGTACATTGTGCAACATAATATTCATGGCACAAAAACAAATAAACAAACAAGATTTCAAACAGAGTTCAACGTATCTGCTTTTTCCTTAATTTCAGTTCCTTTGTGATTCACGAATAGTAGTCATTGAAGGGTTTACTCAGTGCCCTCATGACAGTGAAACATGTTTCATTTAGCATCTCTCTCTTTGGACAGGATGTCCCCGGAGGAAAAGTCAGTATCCAGGGATATGACAGGAATGATCACATGAAGCAAAACACTTCCTATGGATGTATGCACTACTCCACATTGTTTATTAGATAGAACACATTTAACAAACATTTGTTTTTGGGTCAGTGGCATGCACATATGTGACTTACCTACTCGAATGTGCAGTTGTCCATAGTGTGTTGTGAGTCGTGTAGGTCAAGAGATTGAGAGTGAATCAGAAAAAAAAGGCATCAGTTAACTGTCTTTGTATATACTCCAGTGCCACAAGTCTACACTAATGAAGACTATGCAGATATGGTGTTCGTTTATGGCTTTTGCAGTGTTAGTGTTCTGCTGCTGCCAAAGAATACCATTGACATTTTTGAACATGTTGAATTTCTGATCATAGAATGTTTACCAGAAATTAAATACATATTCTTCCAAGTTTCCATTTTTCTTATGAATGTGTAGTTCAACAACTCTGCAAGAGCAGCAAGACATTGATGAAACGGTAAAGTGTAATGCCCATGCCAGCACACAGTGACAGTTGGGGCATATTGATGTCTTACAAGCATATATAAAATGTTTACCCATTTCACATACAGTCTGTCCGCAATGGTCACATTGGAAGTAATGTCACACAACTTGAATTTTGTCATGGGTTAAATAACAATCATCATTTGCTTCCATTAATACTATTCGCTGACTAAATCATGTTTGCATGGAATGGAATCAACAACACATAATAGTCATCAGTGGTCACAATAAAATTCACACACTACAGTGGAAGCCAGTTTCCAAGTTCTTTTTTTTATCAGTGTTTGGTGTGTCATGATTGGTAACCTGTTGACAGTTCCAGTCATTTTAGTTGAGTGAATGATGGAGCTGAGTTACTTGCATTTTTTGAAAATTCATTTGTTGAACACCTTGAGGATGTCCCTGTAGCCATGTGGACTGCAATGTACTTCCAGCATGACAGAGCCCCTTGACATTTTACCAGACATGTTAGGGAATATCTCAACTGCACTTAACCTAGTTTCTGGATTGTTCATGGAAGTACAGTTAACTGGCCACCAAGATTGCTAGGCTTTACACCATTTGATTTTTTGTTTATGGGGTTGGATGAAGTCTTGAAGTGTAGTAACAAAAATGAGAATAAGTGAGATGAACTGCTTGGTCATCTCATGGATGCTGCTGCCTTCATTATGGAACATGCTGAGGCACTCAGACAAGCAACACAATGTGTTCTCTCAAGAGTGCACAAATGCACTGAAATTGACAGTGGGATATTTGAACATTTATTGTGAACTATACAACAGCTTCAATGTGACATGTATAATCATGCTTAGATGTGAATGTATTACAAATAAATATTTTTCTATTGTTACTTTGTACAATGCATGTTGTAATGTTTACTAACAGTTGTACATGTATATGAAGTGTGTTCAAAAAGAAAATGAACTTGCTTATTGTACAACACTGTCCCCTTCAAAATAGTCCCCTCTACTGGCAATACACCATTCCCATTGTTTCTTCCAGTTTTGGAATGTCTCCTGGAACACATTTTATTGTAAGACACACAGGTTTCTCATTGCATGGTCCTGTTGCTCTCTGTGGTTTGGAAATGACATCCTTTCAACATGTTTTTCAGTTTGGGAAACAGGAAAAAGTCTGCTTGGGCTACGTCCAGAGAATATGGTGGATGGGACACAACAGGAATTTGATATTTTGCTAGATAGCTGCAGACAAGGAGTGATGCGTGAGCTGGTGCATCATCATGACGCAGCTTCCAACTCTGGCTTCCCACAGTTCAGGCCTCTTCCTGTGCACCACATCCCTCATGCATACTAGGATTTCCTGGTAGACTTCCTTGTTTACCATCTGACCATGTGACACAAATTCATGATGGATAATGCCTTTGTAGTCAAAAATCACAACCAACATCACGTTGATCTTTGACTGAATTATGAGTGCTGTTTTGGACAATGTGACCACCCATTGCCCACCCACTGTGATGACAGCATCTTCATTTCAGTATCATAGTCATATACCCACGCCTCATTGCCTGTTATGATGTTCTTCAAAAAGTTTTCATTGTCATTAACAACTGCAAGCAGTTCCTCACACATTTCAACACTGGTCTGTTTCTGAACTTCAGTCAACAAACTAATGGTTTCGGCGACAAGAGAAGTGGTGCAAAACTGGATTGCGAACTTCACACTTCTCTTACTACAGTTGACTTACTTGAAACATTTAGCTGATCCTCTTCTCTGGATATGTGGCTGTGTCGATCTCCACAACTTGAAGAAATAATGCTGGTTAGAGGAACCAAAAAATTACTATCTCTCTCATTTGAAATAACTCAGTACTCTCATACTTTCAGTTCAGATAAGGTGTATTTTCATTTCCACAAGTTTCATATAAGCATACAAACTCTTGCAAGTCAGTTACACTGATACCCATTAGATACAATTAAATGTAATCACAATTGCCTGGTTTTAACAACCAAATTATTTCTCTTGTGGCAAACACTTGTTGGTGTTGTTCGCCTGTCCCGCTTATCATCTTCTCATTACAAACTTCCAACCTCACAGTAGATGCGTTTCCACTCTCTTACTTACTTTTTTAAAACATCGGGTGTTCAAGATGGTGGAAGGCCGAGTGTCTAGAATTTACGCCGAAATTCTGGAGTTACTACACATCCCTCCCCTTAGCTCGAACGCACGATATTTTATTCATATTCATTATGTACTTTAATGTCCCACATAACACTAATTTACATTTTAATCAGTATACATTATATTTCTTTTAGTAATCATGTACTTAATATCTAGCTCTTCTTTTTTCGTTTGGATAATAACTATCTGAGCATTTCACCTAATGTTGGAGTTAGTACTTTTATACAAAGGCACAGGCGGTGTTTAGAAAGGATAGATTGCATGCAACCAGAGGTGGCGTGTTTGTCGCTGTTAGTAGTAGTTTATCCTGTAATGAAGTAGAAGTGGATAGTTCCTGTGAATTATTATGGGTGGAGGTTACACTCAACAACCGAGCTAGGTTAATAATTGGCTCCTTTTACCGACCTCCTGACTCAGCAGCATTAGTGGCAGAACAACTGAGAGAAAATCTGGAATACATTTCACATAAATTTCCTCAGCATGTTATAGTCTTAGGTGGAGATTTCAATTTACCAGATATAGACTGGGACACTCAGATGGTTAGGACGGGTGGGAGGGACAGAGCATCGAGTGACATTATACTGAGTGCACTATCCGAAAATTACCTCAAGCAATTAAACAGAGAACCGACTCGTGGAGATAACATCTTGGACCTACTGATAACAAACACACCCAAACTTTTCGACTTGTAAGCGCAGAACAGGGAATCAGTGATCATAAGGCCGTTGCAGCATCCCTGAATATGGAAGTAAATAGGAATATAAAAAAAAGGGAGGAAGGTTTATCTGTTTAACAAGGGTAATAGAAGGCAGATTTCAGACTACCTAACAGATCAAAACGAAAATTTCTGTTCCAACACTGACAATGTTGAGTGTTTATGGAAAAAGTTCAAGGCAATCGTAAAATGTGTTTTAGACAGGTACGTGCTGAGTAAAACTGTGAGGGACCGGAAAAACCCACCGTGGTTCAACAACAAAGTTAGGAAACTACTGCAAAAGCAAAGAGAGCTTCACTGCAAGTTTAAACGGAGCCAAAACCTCTCAGACAAACAGAAGCTAAACAATGCCAAAGTTAGCGTAAGGAGGGCTATGTGTGAAGCGTTCAGTGAACTCGAAAGTAAAATTGTATGTACCGACTTGATATAAAATCCTAGGAAGTTCTGGTCTTATGTTAAATCAGTAAGTGGCTCGAAACAGCATATACAGACACTCCGGGATGATGATGGCATTGAAACAGAGGATGACACGCATAAAGCTGAAATACTAAACACCTTTTCCGAAAGCCGTTTCGCAGAGGAAGACCACACTGCAGTTCCTTCTCTAAATCCTCACACAAACGAAAAAGGAATAGAAAAGCAACTGAAATCACTCAACAGAGAAAAGTCCACTGGACCTGAAAGGATACCAATTCGATTCTACACAGAGTACGCGAAAGAACTTGCCCCCCTTCTAACAGTCTTCAAGAAGGGTCATTGGGCAGATGTGCTAAACTATAGACCTATATATCTGACGTCGATCTGTTGTAGGAGTTTAGAACATGTTTTTTGCTTGTGTATCATGTCGTTTCTGGAAACCCAGAATCTACTCTGTAGGAATCAACATGGATTCCGGAAACAGCGATCGTGTGAGACCCAACTTGCTTTATTTGTTCATGAGACCCAGAAAATATTAGATACAGGTTCCCAGGTAGATACCATTTTCCTTGACTTCTGGAAGGTGTTCAATACAGTTCCACACTGTCGCCTGATAAACAAAGTAAGAGCCTACGGAATATCCGACCAGCTGTGTGGCTGGATTGAAGAGTTTTTAGCAAACGGAACACAGCATGTTGTTCTCAATGGAGAGACATCTACAGACATTAAAGTAACCTGTGGCGTGCCACAGGAGAGTGTTATGGGACCATTGCTTTTCACAATATATATAAATGACATAGTAGATAGTTTCGGCTTTTCGTGGATGATGCTGTAGTATACAGAGAAGTTGCAGCATTAGAAAATTGCAGTGAAATGCAGGAAGATCTGCAGAGGACAGGCACTTGGTGCAGGGAGTTGCAACTGACCCTTAACATAGACAAATGTAATTTATTGCAAATACATAGAAAGAAGGATCCTTTATTGTATGATTACATGATAGTGGAACAAACACTGGTAGCAGTTACTTCTGTAAAATATCTGGGAGTGTGTATGCGGAACAATTTGAAGTGGAATGATCATATAAAATTAATTGTTGGTAAGGCGAGTACCAGGTTGAGATTCATTGGGAGAGTCCTTAGAAAATGTAGTCCATCTACAAAGGAGGTGGCTTACAAAACATTCGTTCGACCTATACTTGAGTGTTGCTCATCAGTGTGGGATCTGTACCAGGTCGGGTTGACGGAGGAGATAGAGAAGATCCAAAGAAGAGCGGCGCATTTCATCACAGGGTTATTTGGTAAGCGTGATAGCATTACGGAGATGTTTAGCAAACTCAAGTGGCAGACTCTGCAAGAGAGGCGCTCTGCATCACGGTGTAGCTTGCTGTCCAGGTATCGAGAGGGTGCATTTCTCGATGAGGTATTGGATATATTGCTTCCCCCTACTTATACCTCCCGAGGAGATCACGAATGTAAAATTAGAGAGATTCTAGTGCGCACAGAGGCTTTCCGGCAGTCGTTCTTCCCGCAAACCATACGCGACTGGAACAGGAAAGGGAGGTAATGACAGTGGCACGTAAAGTGCCCTCCGCCACACACCACTGGGTGGCTTGCAGAGTATAAATGTAGATGTAGATGTAGATATCTAGGAACTGTGCAGACAACATTCTTGATTTCCAGTCACAGACTCCAGGTGCCATAGACACTTAATTATTTCTTTCTTCATTCTAATTCTCTGTACTATTTTTTCTTTAGTACATAATATTTTCATTACCTACAGTATCTTGTAGTCTAGAGGAAATGAAATTGTTCTTTCTGACACTCATAAAAATAAAACAATAATGCTAGTGTTATATACACTCCTGGAAATTGAAATAAGAACACCGTGAATTCATTGTCCCAGGAAGGGGAAACTTTATTGACACATTCCTGGGGTCAGATACATCACATGATCACACTGACAGAACCACAGGCACATAGACACAGGCAACGGAGCATGCACAATGTCGGCACTAGTACAGTGTATATCCACCTTTCGCAGCAATGCAGGCTGCTATTCTCCCATGAAGACGATCGTAGAGATGCTGGATGTAGTCCTGTGGAACGGCTTGCCATGCCATTTCCACCTGGCGCCTCAGTTGGACCAGCGTTCGTGCTGGACATGCAGACCGCGTGAGACGACACTTCATCCAGTCCCAAACATGCTCAATGGGGGACAGATCCGGAGATCTTGCTGGCCAGGGTAGTTGACTTACACCTTCTAGAGCACGTTGGGTGGCACGGGATACATGCGGACGTGCATTGTGCTGTTGGAACAGCAAGTTCCCTTGCCGGTCTAGGAATGGTAGAACAATGGGTTCAATGACGGTTTGGATGAACCGTGCACTATTCAGTGTCCCCTCGACGATCACCAGTGGTGTACGGCCAGTGTAGGAGATCGCTCCCCACACCATGATGCCGGGTGTTGGCCCTGTGTGCCTCGGTCGTATGCAGTCCTGATTGTGGCACTCACCTGCATGGCGCCAAACACGCATACGACCATCATTGGCACCAAGGCAGAAGCGACTCTCATCGCTGAAGACGACACGTCTCCATTCGTCCCTCCATTCACGCCTGTCGCGACACCACTGGAGGCGGGCTGCACGATGTTGGGGCGTGAGCGGAAGACGGCCTAACGGTGTGCGGGACCGTAGCCCAGCTTCATGGAGACGGTTGCGACTGGTCCTCGCCGATACCCCAGGAGCAACAGTGTCCCTAATTTGCTGGGAAGTGGCGGTGCGGTCCCCTACGGCACTGCATAGGATCCTACGGTCTTGGGGTGCATCCGTGCGTCGCTGCGGTCCGGTCCCAGGTCGACGGGCACGTGCACCTTCCGCCGACCACTGGCGACAACATCGATGTACTGTGGAGACCTCACACCCCACGTGTTGAGCAATTCGGCGGTACGTCCACCCGGCCTCCCGCATGCCCACTATACGCCCTCGCTCAAAGTCCGTCAACTGCACATACGGTTCACGTCCACGCTGTCGCGGCATGCTACCAGTGTTAAAGACTGCGATGGAGCTCTGTATGCCACGGCAAACTGGCTGACACTGACGGCGGCGGTGCACAAATGCTGCGCAGCTAGCGCCATTCGACGGCCAACACCGCGGTTCCTGGTGTGTCTGCTGTGCCGTGCGTGTGATCATTGCTTGTACAGCCCTCTCGCAGTGTCCGGAGCAAGTATGGTGGGTCTGACACACCGGTGTCAATGTGTTCTTTTTTCCATTTCCAGGAGTCTAGATTTCAAATTTACCAGAATAATTCCCACAAAATGTGTGACTTCTGCCACAATATTGTCCTTTTCCCTGTAGGAACAGTACCTATACCTTACATACGGGTTGACCCTATGAGTGCACCTACTCCTACTGTTTCGGTAGGTACACCCCTCTTCATTCCTTTTTTCCTATGGTACAGGTCAATCCCCTTCTTGTTCCCCCTGTCCGCACAGTATAAGTCAGCCTTTCTTAGGTCTGCCTATCTGCCCTTTATATCCAATAAATGCTGGGTGCGCCCACCTTATCCTTCCTGAGTAGGACTCATGTTTCATTTCCCAAGTATACATCTTTATGTACTCTATAATTAAATATCCACTGGAAAATAAAATCTATTTCACACTTAACACTCACTTCCTAATACTTCACTTAATCCCCTAGGGTCCTCCACTACTATTCCACTATGCTTCCCATAGACACAACATTTATATACACTATTCAATATATCATGCCTTTACTTATGCTATACTTGTCCCACTATCCTTCAAATCATCAGAACAAATGTTCGACTGATAATTATCACAATTAGTTCCTCCCTGGCTTATACGCATTAATTCCTCCTTGGCTTATGCTCTCCTTAATTACTCACACTTCCTTCACATGTATCCCTGATGTAAAATTATCATAGGTTTATATATATGCGATATAGAATCATCATCGTTCTTTTCTTATACATACACGGTGGTCCATTGATTGAAACCGGGTGAAATATCTCACAAAATAAGCGTCAGACAAAAAAACTACAAAGAACGAAACTTGTCTAGCTTGAAGGGGGAAACCAGATGGCTATGGTTGGCCTGCTAGATGGCACTGCCATAGGTCAAACGGATATCAACAGCGTTTTTTTTAAATAGGAACCCCCTTTTTTTATTACATATTCGTGTAGTACGTAAAGAAATGTGAATGTTTTAGTTGGACCTCTTGTTTCGCTTTGTGATAGATGGCACTGTAATAGTCACAAACATACGGCTCACAATTTTAGACGAACAGTTGGTAACAGGTGGGTTTTTTTAAATTAAAATACAGAACATAGATATGTTTGAACATTTTATTTCAGTTGTTCCAATGTAATACATGTATCTTTGTGGACTTATCGTTTCTGAGAATGCATGCTGTTACAGTGTGATTACCTGTAAATACTACATTAATGCAATAAATGCTCAAAATGATGTCCGTCAACCTCAATGCATTTGGCAATACGTGTAACGACATTCCTCTCAACAGCGAGTAGTTCGCCTACCGTAATGTTCGCACATGCATTGACAATGACTGATGCATGTTGTCAGGCATTGTTGGTGGATCACGATAGCAAATATCCTTCAACTTTCGCCACAGAAAGAAATTTTACCGATTCAACTGCACATGAGCTATGTGCTGGACATCCATCATGTTGGAAGTACATTGCCATTCGGTCAAGCAGTGAAACATCTTGTAGTAACATCGGTAGAACATTATGTAGGAAATCAGCATACATTGCACCATTTAGATTGCCATCGATAAAATGGGGGCGAATTATCCTTCCTCCCATAACGCCGCAACATACATTAACAAGCCAAGGTCGCTGATGTTCCACTTGTCACTGCCATCATGGATTTTCTGTTTCCCAATAGTGCATATTATCGGTTTATATTACCGCTGTTGGTGAATGACGCTTCATCGCTAAATAGAACACGTGCAAAAAAATCTGTCATCGTCCTGTAAGTTCTCTTGTACCCAGTGGCAGAACTGTACATGATGTTCAAAGTCGTCACCATGCAATTCCTGGTACATAGAAATATGGTACGGGTGCAATCGATGTTGATGTAGCATTATCAACACCGACGTTTTTCAGATTCCCGATTCTCACGCAATTTGTCCGCTACTGATGTGCAGATTAGCCGTGACAGCAGCTAAAACACCTACTTGGGCATCATCATTTGTTGGACGTCATGGTTGATGTTTCACATGTGGCTGAACACTTCCTATTTCCTTAAATAACGTGACTATCTGGTGAACGGTCCGGACACTTGGATGATGTCATCCAGGATACCGAGCAGCATACATTCCACACGCCCATTGGGCATTTTGATCACAATAGCCATACATCAACACAATATCGACCTTTTCCACAACTGGTAAACGGTCCATTTTAACACAGGTAATATATCACGAAGCAAATACCTTCCGCACTGGCGGAATTTTACGTGATACCACGTACTTATACGTTTGATTACAGCACCATCTATCACAAAGCGAAAAAAGTGGTCCAACTAAAACATTCATATTTCTTTATGTACTACATGAATATGTAATAAAAACATGGGGGTTCCTATTTAAAAAATGCAGCTGATATCCATTTGACCCATGGCAGTGCCATCTAGCGGGCCAACCATAGCGCCATCTGGTTTCCCCCTTCAAGCTAGATGAGTTTCGTTCTTTGTAGTTTTTTCGTTTGATGCTTATTTCATGAGATATTTGGCCCGGTCACTATCAATGGACCACCCTGTATATATACACGATAGTTTCTTTCTCGTACCTAGGCAATGTAGAGCCATTATAGTGAATGACAGTGTGTGCATATTTCCCTAAAATGTCTCCATGTTACCATGTGTGTGATCTAGAACCATCACAGTAAACGACAGTGTGTGCATCCTTTCTCAATGTACACATTCCTTTCCCCCTACAACCCTTTACGGTCCTCTCCTTTTGATGTGCAAGATCATTGTTTGCGTAATTGTATTGTTTGTGTGTATTGCATAAGTGTGTTTGTGTAGCCTGATTCTTCAGCCTACTTATTAAAATAAGTTGAATTGATTGGAAACCATGGAAAATGAGGACTTCTGTGATAGAAGTACATGAATATGTAAAGAGGGAAAGGTACTAAAATAAGAAGTAAGAAAGGCAAAAGTAGAAATGGTTGCTAAGATCAAAGAAGAGAAAGAATATAGCCCCATACACAAGAAACCCTTCCCACCCCTCTTCCCCAGGATCCCTACCTCGCCAGTACTTGAGAGAAAGGCCAGAGGAAGTATGGTGTTAATCGTCTCCTACAGAATGGACATTCTCACCTTCACCCTTGAGGTTCCTGAAGAAAAATCTTAGCAACACCTATGGAATGGCAAATGGTGAAGAATCAGTCACACTTGAATGCGAGGGTCGTTCGGAAGGTGTGGTGTGTGTTCTGTGTTAGCCATGTTTGTACTTACACTACCGACCCCTCCAAAAACTAATATAAACCCTCCCCTATACATCACATCTCATAAAAGGTAGAAAAACATTCTGCATTACATACAAAATTGTGTATCACATTTTCTATTAATCTAATATTCTGTGCAGTTTATTAATCTGCATCCAGGTTTGCATAGACCAACTGGATAAGGGATTACTTTCAAAGAATAGCTTAGGCAAAAATAAGACCTAACTATAAGTGGATGGCAGGAGGGACTGGCTGGCTAGGCAAAAATAAGACCTAACTATACATGGAGAGCATCAGCTGCTGTCAGCAATACAATCAAGACCACTACTGACTAGAGCGGAGCATGAAGGCGACTTAAATACATATCAGGCGCGATCCTCTAACAACCGAGGGCGACTTCTTCCAAATACTTAGTGGACACACTCCTCCAGAGTCGGCTGCTGTCGACATTACAATCAAGACCACTGCTGACTAGAGCGGAGTGTGAAGATGACTTAGCAGGCACATAAGAAGTAGGGGGATAGTTTAAGAAGTTGGGGGAATTCGATGCAGGAAAATTTTATTGCAGAAGAAACATCGAAAACATCTAGGGATCCGACGGTCGTCACTCCACTCATTAGCACAGAATGTTAACATCCATGGGAGATACACAACTTTATATCCTTAACATTGTATTTTCCTTTTTCTGATCCTGTTATAGGATTTACTAAAAATAAGGCCTTGGGATGTACTACCGCTTGTACTCGGTAAGGTCCTTCATACTTCTGGAAAAATTTATGTGTCTCCTTCTTCAGGGCAGAGCTTTGAGGATGCTGTTTTATGAGAACTAGGTCATCGATCTTGTACTGAGGTTTGATAGCCTTCTCATTATGTCTACTTACTCGTTGTTGTGCTTTGTCAACTAGATTCTTTGAGACTATTTCCTGTTTAAGTTGGTAATCGTCAGTAGGTTGTTCAGGTCAAATGAAACATTCAATAAGATGTTCTGCTATAAAAGGTTTGCTTATTACTACTAAAGGTGTTAATCCAGTTGATAAATGTGGTAGTTCATTTAAAATAAGTTCAATGTCTTTGATCTTCATTGCCCATAATGTATATCTTTCATGTCAGAAGGTGCAGCATAATTTACCAATTTCTTTCATTACTTATTCACATGGATTTGACAATGGGTTATAGTTGGATATTAATACTTGACAAATATCCTCCCATGCTAGAAATTCTTTAAATTTGTTACTGACAAATTGTGGCCCATGGTCAGATAGAAATCGTTTTGGTTTGTCTACCTTGAGAAGGTATTGTTGCAGACAGTGTATCATGGTTGGTGTATTTGTTTTTCTTAATGGGCTACAGCTTAACATACTTCGACCAACACTCTATGAGTACAAAAATGTATGATACTCCTCCCTTTCCTTTTGAAAGTGCTCCAAAGAAATCCACTGCTGCAAGATCGTGTAATGTCTTAGGAGTGATTGGATACATTTTGTATTTAATATGAGTGTTACTCTCTTTCACCTTCTGACAGATTTCACAAGTCCTAATTAAAGATGCTACCTTATGTCCTAGTTTCTTAAAATAGTAGAACTTATTCATATGGGCAATACATTTTTTATCCCAAAATGTCCATATCCAGTATGAACATACCACACAATCTCATCCTCCATTAACTTCAGGATGCATAAACACCAACGTTGCGATGTTATACTGTCTCTCCAAAACAAATTATTCCCTATAACCTTCCATTTCTCTGCTTGATTAGGAAGTAAAGACTTTCTAATACACATAGCAAATATTTCTGTAAAGTAGTGATCATAATGGATGTTTTCGGTTATTCTTCGAGCCATTTCTTGTACCCTGTTATGTGGACATTCTATTGTCAAAAAGTTAATCACAAAAATTACACCAGGCCCTTCTGTACGTTTTAACTCTTTGTGGCCCACAGGTAACCTAGACAAAGTGCCAGGTACGATATTTTCAGAACCTTCTATATACTGTTTTTTAATGTCCATGAACCATGGACCTTGCCGTTGGTGGGGAGGCTTGCGTGCCTCAGCGATACAGATGGCCATACCGTAGGTGCAACCACAACGGAGGGGTATCTGTTGAGAGGCCAGACAAACATGTGGTTCCTGAAGAGGGGCAGCAGCCTTTTCAGTAGTTGCAAGGGCAACAGTCTGGATGATTGACTGATCTGGCCTTGTAACATTAACCAAAACGGCCTTGCTGTGCTGGTACTGCGAACGGCTGAAAGCAAGGGGAAACTACAGCCGTAATTTTTCCCGAGGACATGCAGCTCTACTGTATGATTAAATGATGATGGCGTCCTCTTGGATAAAATATTCCGGAGGTAAAATAGTCCCCCATTCGGATCTCCGGGCGGGGACTACTCAAGAGGACGTCGTTATCAGGAGAAAGAAAACCGGCGTTCTACGGATCGGAGTGTGGAATGTCAGATCACTTAATCGGGCAGGTAGGTTAGAAAATTTGAAAAGGGAAATGGATAGGTTAAAGTTAGATATAGTGGGAATTAGTGAAGTTCGGTGGCAGGAGGAACAAGACTTTTGGTCAGGTGATTACAGGGTTATAAATACAAAATCAAATAGGGGTAATGCAGGAGTAGGTTTAATAATGAATAAAAAAATAGGAGTGCGGGTTAGCTACTACAAACAGCATAGTGAACGCATTATTGTGGCCAAGATAGACACAAAGCCCATGCCTACTACAGTAGTACAAGTTTATATGCCAACTAGCTCTGCAGATGATGAAGAAATAGATGAAATGTATGACGAGATAAAAGAAATTATTCAGGTAGTGAAGGGAGACGAAAATTTAATAGTCATGGGTGACTGGAATTCGTCAGTAGGAAAAGGGAGAGAAGGAAACATAGTAGGTGAATATGGATTGGGGGGAAGCAATGAAAGAGGAAGCCGCCTTGTAGAATTTTGCACAGAGCATAACTTAATCATAGCTAACACTTGGTTCAAGAATCATGAAAGGAGGCTGTATACATGGAAGAAGCCTGGAGATACTGACAGGTTTCAGATAGATTATATAATGGTAAGACAGAGATTTAGGAACCAGGTTTTAAATTGTAAGACATTTCCTGGGGCAGATGTGGATTCTGACCACAATCTATTGGTTATGAACTGCAGATTGAAACTGAAGAAACTGCAAAAAGGTGGGAATTTAAGGAGATGGGACCTGGATAAACTGAAAGAACCAGAGGTTGTACAGAGTTTCAGGGAGAGCATAAGGGAACAATTGACAGGAATAGGGGAAAGAAATACAGTAGAAGAAGAATGGGTAGCTCTGAGGGATGAAGTGGTGAAGGCAGCAGACGATCAAGTAGGTAAAAAGATGAGGGCTAATAGAAATCCTTGGGTAACAGAAGAAATATTGAATTTAATTGATGAAAGGAGAAAATATAAAAATGCAGTAAATGAAGCAGGCAAAAAGGAATACAAACGTCTCAAAAATGAAATCGACAGGAAGTGCAAAATGGCTAAGCAGGGATGGCTAGAGGACAAATGTAAGGATGTAGAGTCCTGTCTCACTAGGGGTAAGATAGATACTGCCTACAGGAAAATTAAAGAGACCTTTGGAGAGAAGAGAACCACTTGTATGAATATCAAGAGCTCAGATGGCAACCCAGTTCTAAGCAAAGAAGGGAAGGCAGAAAGGTGGAAGGAGTATATAGAGGGTTTATACAAGGGCGATGTACTGGAGGACAATACTATGGAAATGGAAGAGGATGTAGATGAAGACGAAATGGGAGATAAGATACTGCGTGAAGAGTTTGACAGGCCACTGAAAGACCTGAGTCAAAACAAGGCCCCGGGAGTAGACAACATTCCATTAGAACTACTGATGGCCTCGGGAGAGCCAGTCATGACAAAACTCTACCATCTGGTGAGCATGATGTATGAGACAGGCGAAATACCCTCAGACTTCAAGAAGAATATAATAATTCCAATCCCAAAGAAAGCAGGTGTTGACAGATGTGAAAATTACCGAACTATCAGTTTAATAAGTCACAGCTGCAAAATACTAACGCGAATTCTTTACAGACGAGTGGAAAAACTGGTAGAAGCCGACCTCGGGGAAGATCAGTTTGGATTCCGTAGAAATGTTGGAACACGTGAGGCAATACTGACCTTACGACTTATCTTGGAACAAAGATTAAGAAAAGGCAAACCTACGTTTCTAGCATTTGTAGACTTAGAGAAAGCTTTTGACAGTGTTGACTGGAATACTCTCTTTCAAATTCTAAAGGTGGCAGGGGTAAAATACAGGGAGCGAAAGGCTATTTACAATTTGTACAGAAACCAGATGGCAGTTATAAGAGTCGAGGGGCATGAAAGGGAAGCAGTGGTTGGGAAGGGAGTGAGACAGGGTTGTAGCCTCTCCCCGATGTTATTCAATCTGTATATTGAGCAAGCAGTAAAGGAAACAAAAGAAAAATTCGGAGTAGGTATTAAAATTCATGGAGAAGAAGTAAAAACTTTGAGGTTCGCCGATGACATTGTAATTGTGTCAGAGACAGCAAAGGACTTGGAAGAGCAGTTGAACGGAATGGACAGTGTCTTGAAACGAGGATATAAGATGAACATCAACAAAAGCAAAACGAGGATAATGGAATGTAGTCAAATTAAGTCGGGTGATGCTGAGGGAATTAGATTAGGAAATGAGACACTTAAAGTAGTAAAGGAGTTTTGCTATTTAGGGAGTAAAATAACCGATGATGGTCGAAGTAGAGAGGATATAAAATGTAGACTGGCAATGGCAAGGAAAGCGTTTCTCAAGAAGAGAAATTTGTTAACATCGAGTATAGATTTAGGTGTCAGGAAGTCGTTTCTGAAAGTATTTGTATGGAGTGTAGCCATGTATGGAAGTGAGACATGGACGATAACTAGTTTGGATAAGAAGAGAATAGAAGCTTTCGAAATGTGGTGCTACAGAAGAATGCTGAAGATAAGGTGGGTAGATCACGTAACTAATGAGGAGGTGTTGGATAGGATTGGGGAGAAGAGAAGTTTGTGGCACAACTTGACAAGAAGAAGGGATCGGTTGGTAGGACATGTTTTGAGGCATCAAGGGATAACAAATTTAGCATTGGAGGGCAGCGTGGAGGGTAAAAATCGTAGAGGGAGACCAAGAGATGAATACACTAAGCAGATTCAGAAGGATGTAGGTTGCAGTAGGTACTGGGAGATGAAGAAGCTTGCACAGGATAGAGTAGCATGGAGAGCTGCATCAAACCAGTCTCAGGACTGAAGACCACAACAACAACAACAATGTCATATTCCTGTAGGAACAACATCCACCACATTAATCTACTATGTAATAACCAACTACTCATTAAAAAGGATAGAGCTTGGTGATCCACATATATGTGTATTTCTGACCCCCAACTAGTGTTTGGAATTTTGTATACCCCATACTATAGCTAATAGTTCTTTTTCTGTGGCTGTATAGTTTAATTCATGTTTGTTGAGACTCTGCTAGCAAAAGCTATAAATCTGTGATTTGTACTTTCCAGACCCCACTCTCCTTGGAAAAGTTCTGCTGCTATACCATAGTCGGATGCATCTGTTGAAATTTAGAATGGCTAGCCCATAACCTGATGGTGTAATATGGGTGATTCGACCAGTGCCGTTTTTATATTTTCGAACACTGGGTCATTCAACTCATGACTTCATATATATCATCTGTAGTACGCGGCCATTCCAATAAATCCCTTCAACTGTCTCATGTTTTTAGGGGGTGGACGCTCCTTAATGGCCTTTATATGTTCCGGATCTGGTTCTAATTCCTTGCTCTCCTACAATATGCCCTAAAAACTTAAGCTCTTGCCTCGCAAAGTGTGATTTAGACAATTTTACCATAAAAACTTTTTCTTTAAACCTATTCAGAGTTTTACTCAAGGTCAGGCAATGCTCCTCCCAGGTAGATGAGATTACTATTATATCATCTACATATATTATTAAATTCTTTAAGAATTCCTTTCCTATCGCCTCATCCAGTGCATGTATAAACACGGATACTGAGATATTTAGTCTGAATGGTAACACATTAAAATGATACGATTTCTCATCAAATAGAAACGCTGTATATTTCTTTGATTCTGGATGTAACCGAATTTGCCAATATCCAGCAGTGAGGTCCATCATGCTAAACTACTTTGCTTTCTCAAATTTGGACAATAATTCATCAATGTTAATGGATCTGTCTCATTCCATCTCTATATGCTTATTTAAAGTACGCACATCTAGTACTAACCACACACTTCCTGTAGCCTTTTTTACTACTACTAAGGTGTTATTCGTGATGCTAGAGCTACGTTCTATTATGTTATTGTCAATCATTTTGTCAATTGGTTCCTTAACTGCTTCTTTTAAACTTACTGGTATTGGATAAGGCTTACAGAAAAATGGAGTACTATCTTTGATTTTAAATCTACATACATAGTCACTAATACTACCCAGACAACCAGAAAATACCATTTCATATTCCAGTAGAATTTTAGATAAATCTAATTTTTGGTCATTGGTTAATATTGGAGATTTGTTTACTTTGTTTTGTATGTCAGCATGGTGTGATACGTGACTTACATTATTAATTGCTGGTGACAATCTTGCTGTAGCAGTTAATCTCAGACATCAACTCTCAGTTGTTTGTTTACCAATACAGCTGTCCGTCAACTTTACACAATATTTGTAGTCACCTTTTCCAAAATAAAGAAAATTCTGCTCAAAATTTAATATGATGTCAAATACTGATAGCCAGTCTAGGCCAAATAACACATCCCTATTGATATTTTCTACTACTAAAAGTGTCTGACAAAATGGGATATTCCCAATGTTGCAGTTCGCCTGGGTCTCATGTTTTACAGCTTTGCTCTTTGTTCCAGTAATACCAACTATGTTCACACCCATTACTGGTAATATCGGTAAGTGATATTTCATTCCTAATGTGTTAAAGAAAGAGCTAGAAATAAGTAACACTTCACTCCCGGAATCTATAAATATGTTAACTTCAAAATCCTCCACTTTTCCTGTCATTATTGGCTGTGGATTAATGGTAGTTAGGCTTGGTTCTTCCAGTAACAACCATTCTTTGGTTGGTATTTTATGCATGAAATTAACATACCTATTATAAACCAGGCCTCCAAATGTATTTTAATGACCTGGGCCCCGGCTCTGGATCCAGATCACTCTACATTTTCCTCATTATTGGTGATCACTGGTTGGTTACCAAATCGGGGTATTACGTTATCATTTTGTACTCTTACTACCGGGTACAATTTCTTGTCAAGTAACTGGATCTAAATTCGAAGGTGGATGCTTCTTCTGATAATCTTCATTACCCTTATTCCGGTTACACTGGTATAATATAGCTAAGTTGGCCTCATGTTTCTTAAAATTGCTACTACTGTTATTACTACCTCTTCTGAAATTCTGATTTTCATTTTGATGTATGTTCCCATTGTGGTCTTTGTTTAAGGCATCAAGTGCGTCTACAAAGGACAATAATTCTTCTACAGTTTTCCACCCGCTATGTAATATATCCTTCCTTATGCAAATGGGTAAATGTCTTATTAAAACTTGCACCATCCCTTCTTGCTCCATGGGCTTATCTAAGTACTGCACTCTCATTAAATACCAGTCGAAATACTTTTGCATCATACCCCACAAAGTGTTATAATACTCTGGGTCCCAAAAGTTGGATATTAGTTTTTCCTGGGCACTTGCTGACCAATACTTCTCCGTAAGCTTTTTCTGGAAGTCTGCCCTAGATGAAAAATTCTCTATGTTCACTCTGCCCCACTCTGAAGCTTCTCCTAAAATGTACCCCACTGCAAATTCAATCTTTTTTGAGTCTTCCCAAGTCTTGGGCAAGGCTTGATTGAACCTTTTCAAAAAATGAGTAGGATGTACTTCCCCATTCGGCTTAAACTTAGGGAACTGTCTAGATAACCCTGAATTTGGTCCCTATTGTAAATCTGTCATTACTTTAGTAGTTAATACTATGTTGGGAGAAGTCACTCTATTATCTATTTTGTTCTGCATGTTTGAATTCTTTCCACAGTTCTTCTACATTTCACTCGGTATTACTAAGTTCAGAAGATAAAATTGGAGACACGTTGTCAGAGGATACTCTCATGGCAACTTTTCTGTCTATCATCTCTTCTACTTGTTTCTCCAGACTGTTTATATTTATTGTGTGTGATGTTGTAATCTCTGCTTTACCGCATCAAATGTAACATTACATATACTTTGAAATGATCCTAATTTTTCACTGAATTCAGATTCTACATTATTACATTTATCTTCAATATCAAATTCTAGTTTTTTAGCTAAGTCCTGAAATTGGTTACTCTGGGTCTGACTAAAGTCAGTGAACAGTTGGTTTACATGGATGGTCAGGGAATTACTTAATTCATTCTTTAAATCTAATTGCAAACTCTCCACTTAATCATTTAAGGCACTGAACTTAGCATTTAAAATCTCACCCTGTGCTTCTAGTTTTTCACTTAAAGAAGCACTTAGTTCCTTTCTTATAGCAGCTGAATCTGTCTTCTGTTCATCTAATTTATCATTTAACTGCATATTTACCGAATCTAACTTAAGACTTAGTTCTTTCTTAAAGTAGCTGAATTTGCACTCTGTGCATCTAATTTTTCACTTAAAGTTGCAATTTCAGCATTTGCAGCTGCACTTTGGTCATCTAATCTAGCATTTAGGTGAGTATTCACTGAGTCTAATTTAAGACTTAGTGCTTTAATTAAATTTGCTACCTCAATCCAGTCTGGCATTTCTTTTGTCACTGTCATGGCCATGGCTGGTTCTGATGTTTCCCCAGTTTTTTGAGTATTATCCATATTTTTCTTATTTTTAGATCCATTTATAAAAAATTCACCTCTGAGTATAATAACTATACTAGCAGTCTATTATTGAACAGCGTCCTAAACTTCACACTCAATTAATTGTCTTTCACTCACCCAGCTTAGAATTTTAGGCTGCATCGGTGAGCAGGTGTGGAATTAGCACCGGTCAACAGCACAGGTGCCAGCAGCATCAAAGGTTGGTTTCAGCATTGGTGTTGGTGAACGGATTTGTAGTCAGCACCGGTGAGCAGCAGCTGGCGTCGTTGGCATAGGCTGCTGGTTACGGGGTCCATGCCCCCATGATATGAGTGAGGGCTGCTTACTCTCCACACTGGATCTTCGTTGTCGAATAGATCTCGTCGTAACTCTTCTTAGTTTAAACTGTTTGAGATTTTCTTTGTGTCCTTTCTTGTATAGTATTTATTAATTTTCACACCTTTTTGCCGTTTATGCAGAATCCAACTCTGCGAAACAATTTCCCTGTCTTGTTACCATTTGTTGCTATGGCAACTCACAACATCTTTTTATCTTGATTTCGTTTGAAAATTCCTCTTTCTTCGAGTCCTGGTCTCGTCGGTCACCACGTTCCAATGGTTTCTGACAATAGAACGTGTGGAGTAAATATACAAACTTTATGTTTTCACCAATTAATGATGTATTGGATTATGCAGAATAACATTCTCGCATGTCACATGTAAATATTTCTGTCTTCTCGTATTTCGAGCTTTTAACCACCAGCAATTCAAAAACAACCAAATAATTCATAGACGTCCCATGTGTCTTGCTTCGTTCAGAGATAAGACATGAAGTAAGTTAAAAGTCTATAGTCAAAAGGTCTTTTTCTTTTTTTTTTTTCAACAATCACATTCACTAACACAGCAAAGAATAGCATTTAATTACTCCGTGTCCTCTCACACTGTATCTGTGGCTCTTGTGGCAAACACTTGTCGGCGTCGTTCGACTGCCCTGCTTATCGTCTTCTCATTACAAACTTACAACCTGCACACAGAAACCAGTGGCCCAGTAGATATGTTTCTGCTCTCTTACTTACTTTTAAAATGTTGGGTGTTCAAGGTGGTGGAAGGCCGATTGTCTCTAGAATTTACACCGAAATTCTCTAGTCACTACAAAACGTGGTATGAATTTTGCCCTGAAACAATGCATCTCAAGTTTTTCACTCAAAATTTGATGGCATGATGCTATGCTGATGTCCACCTTCTCAGCAACTTCCCAAACAGTTAAACAATGTTTTCTGCAAATCACAGCATGAACACTATCCACATGGCTATCATCTGTTGATGTGGAAAGATGTGCAGACTTGGACTCATCACAGACCAACATTCTGCCCTGTTGAAAATGTTTAATCCACTCATACCAATACATGAGACTCATACAGTCTTCCCTGTATGCTTGGCTAAGCATTTGAAATATCTCTGTGAAAGTTTTGCCAGGTTTGTAGCAGAATTACTCCACACACATTGTTCTTCAAGCTCCTTCATTGCACTAATCCAATAAGCAGGTTTTACACGCGCTTACTTCAGTTGTTGTGGTTCACTTGCTAATTGTTTGAGCAACATGAGGGAAACCTGCTGCTAGATGTGCTCTGGAGCTGCAGTGCACTCTCTCTTCTGGTTGGTGTGCTATTTCAAAAGTTCAGTTTCTTTTTGAATCCACCTCATAAGCCTGACAGTGTATTGAATAATACAGAAATAAATTAAAATGTACATTAAATGTGTTCTGTCTCAGAAACCATTCAGAATAATGCCAATATGAAGTTTTTTGCTTCAAATGATTGTACCTGTCTTTATCGCCAAATATTGCCTATTCCTCATGGGACACCCTACATAAAGACCTGTGCTTCATTTAACATATATTGTGCACTAGTCTTTTTCTTTAAAAATGTCTTTACGGTGAATGTGTACTATGGAAGGTCCCTCCAATGATAAACTGTTCTACTAGAGACATATCTATCTAGTGTATGGTCAACTATCCTTCGGCCACAGTTCTACATTTTCTCTACAGCCCTAAATGTTATAGGGTCCTCCCTGAGATATTACAATATGACCTAGTGACATATGATGCACAATAAAATCACAGGGTCACTTTTTTGAAACCCCATCATTTTCTCCCATTGTGACACAGAAGTTCAAAATTTGGCGCGAAGGTGCCTACATAACCTTGATCTAAAATAGTTCAGAAGTGTGGGATCCTATGATTTCACACTTGAGATCAGTGACAACGTGAATAACAAGGCATTGACATGTGCTAAAAAGACTAGAGCTTAGTAGTTTGTGTGAAGTTACTGGGGGTTAATTAAGTAAAATTTGCACCATATTCCACCCAACACCACCATGGACGTGTCATACCATCTGATCCCTTCTCTTGTTGACCAAGTGATAGTGATCAGAACCAGGATGCCCAGCTTTGAAATCATGTAGTTTTCTTATGCGAGCTGAGGGAAACATTTTGGACACACCACTGCTCATATTGACATGGAAGGCATCTGGAGGTGTCATAAAGGGCATGAATGAAATCACCCATTCCCTTAGGGTGTTCATTTTCACACAATTTTCAGTCAAAAATAACAGTTTGCAGTGCAATGTGCAAAGGACATTGTTCTTGACAACTTTTGGCACTGCTCATACCCTCCCACTCTTTGGAGTAAAGGAGTGTAGCTTGGCCACAATTTTTGCTCTGAAACACTACAGGGACTGTTCAGAACCATATGATGAAATCTGAATGTGAAACAAAACAGAAAAGGGTGTTTATGCATTTTCATACCTCCATGTTGGCACACATGTGAATAAAAAAATTGCAAAGGGTTCCTGTAAAAAAGCACAGTTTGGCAACACTCACAATGCCACCCTCATGTCCCTAATGGTCACCTTAAAAATGTCTCTGTACAGCCATATGCATTCAACATTCCTAGATGATGATGAGGTAGGCAACCTTTTGGCACCTCTCAGGTATCTGGCATGTAGCCAGCAGGTACTGGAGCCACAGGTTAGTGCCATTCAGCTGAGGGGTCTCGAAAGGGTTGCTTGTGCCACTGGGAATGAGTGTGTCTGTCCAGAGACATGTTTAAATGCCAAACAAAGCTACATGGGCGTCACCAAGGGTGTTGCCAAACTAGCAGCCTTATGGGACACTTTGCCATTTTTTTTGTATGCACACCAATGTCACACCCTCCCATACACCTGCTAAAGGACGTCATGAAAAAGGCAGGGTGAAGAAAGCATAAACACCATTTTTTACATCAGATAATGTTCAGATTTTGTCAAATGGCTTGTAGTGGTTCCACCATGTATACGTAACAATGGGCATACAGTTAATGAAAATCCATCTGTAAAATTCCTGTGCAGTAACGTGGGTAATAAAATGAGGTGCTAGTTGATAAATTTATTAAACCTAGTCCTCCCTGCCATGTACTTATAAATCTTTTTCATTGAGTTGATCTGCACATCAGCTAGTTAACATACTTTTACAAAATATTATCTGATGACATAATCTTCCGGGACATGTACTTTCACTCATTTGTGTGGCTATGACACCGTAGCAAAATATGACACAGTTATTCTACAAAAGGGTTAGAGGTAATGGCAGATATGCAGTTTATCTAAAATTTGCATGCAGTGAGCACTACTGTCAACCAACAAATGTAAGAATAGAAATACAGATACTTTGCACTGACCTTTTATATGTTCTACTTACAAATATCCTTTATGTTTATAAGTTATCATATATTGTGTGTACATTCCATTTCAGAAGTTGTATGATAATTTTACAATCCAATAATTTAATTTCTGTTTCAGCTGAAGATGATACTTTTCTGTCTGGATCCCTTTTCCACATATCAGATGCTATAAATGTGCATCCTTTGGCAGGTATAGCATTCCTTTTATTTTAATGCTGCTAAGAAAGCAATAAGATTTGTTGGTTTCATTATAATCTACAGAATTTTGTTTCATTAGAGCAGAAGTGTAAAGTATTTAATGAGTAGTAACAAACACTCTCCACGTATTAGAAATATTGAGCAGCGGACAGATACAACCACAAAAAGTTCAAAAAATGTGCTGAAGTTCAAAAGCAGAGCTCTTTTGTGACTCCTAATTGATTTGTATACATATTGTAGATTATTGAACTATTCCTGTACTTTATGTACATTCTTCTCACAGTTGTGTAACTTTATTTCACCTCACTTTAAAGATTCTGTTGGGTCCACAAATGTGAATTAATAGTTTCATAATGCGCATATCTAAATTATTGATACTGGTACAAAAGACACTTCAAAACTTTGTAATAAAACTATAGCACAAATAGACATCATAATGCAGTTCTGTTACAGAAAAAGTTACTAAAAGTAAAGTGGTTCTGTCAAATAATCAGTTCATCATCTTTCAGTCCATCTACCAAATAATACAATAATATGTAAAGCATAGATCACCATTCACCGTATTTTTATTGAGGAGGCATTGAGTCTCTCTCTCTCTCTCTCTCTCTCTCTCTCTCTCTCACACACACACACACACACACACACACACACACAAGCACGACCACTGTCTCCAAACGCTAAGACCCAACTCTGCATCTGACGTAAGCAGCAATCTAGCTGAGGTGGAGAGAGGGGGCAAGGAGGAGGTATGGGCTGGAGAAGGGGAGGGATAACAGGGAATTTCAAGTTTCAGTGTAGAATCGGAGATAATCAAAACCCTGATGCAGAATGTGATTCAGCTATTCCACTTCTGCATGGTACTAAGTACCAAGAGGAGTGCTCCTTTGTGCCCAGACTGTGGGTCTGTGGGGATGGTAGGTGTCTGGTGAGACAAGGCACAGGAGATCTATCTCTGGACACTGTTGGGAGGATAATTACACCCTGTGAAGGCCTCAATGAGACCCTTGGCATATTTGGAGCTTGTCACTACATATGTGGCAATTGTGGGTAACCAGGCTGTATGGAATGGACTTCTTGCTGTAGAATGGATGGCAGTTGTTGAAGTGGAGGAAAGATGGTTAGTAGTTTTGATGTGGACAGAGGTAGTGATGTAGGTGTCTGGCAGCTTGAATCACCATCTCCAGACTTTGGCCAAGAGACAGCTGGACCACTCACTTGCTGAACATGCCATCCAACATGGATGTGCTTCACTTTAGTGACTGCTCACAACCTGTGCCATCTGAATGCTTTCCATCAATACCAGCTTTACCCAGTTGCACATATTGGAACTCTTCCTGCAATATATACCCTTTGGTCTTGTAACCAACTCGGCATCAGCCTTCTCTAATCCCTGTCCTCCACCTGCCTTTCCCCGTCCCTGCTCCCATTCCAGTACACACATGCCTTCCACTTCACTGCCAGTATAACTGCAGCCCCACCCTACCTCCTCCTTGTACTTACACATCCCGAACCCATCCCAGACCACAGCTTTCTGATACTGCACTTAGCAGTCCTCTCCTATCCTTACCATCTCCCTGCTGCACTCTCTCCACCAGCAGCATTAGCATTTTCTCCCACCCTTACACTGCTATCCCTCCCTTTCTTTCCCCATGCCTTCTCCTTACCCCACTATGCACGCCAGCTAGATTGCAGCTCACATCAGACACAGTCGCAGTTGGGCATGGAGACAATGCCCAAGTGTGTGTGAGTTGGAGTAATTGTTGTTTGAATGTGTGAAAGTTCTGCTTCTGAAGAAGGGATTTGTCTGAAAGTTGAAAAATTTCTAGTACCTTTTCTTTGTGCCTGTCTGCTACTTTACACCTCCTTTGTTGATGAGTAGCAATCTGTCCTTTCCATATTATTGTTTTTCATCCTTGACTTTCTGCTGAGTGATAGAATTTCTGTTAGAGCATGACCTGTCACCTTATTTTTAAACAGTCTGGCTTGATAGTGTATTATCAATTTTTATTCCCATATACTGTGGAGTTTGTGCATACAATTTCAGTTTGGGTGGGAAACATAAAATTACCTTTCATATCTTGTGTTGTAAGTGTGGCTAAGATGATTTTCTTCAGATAACATTAGTTTGCCATGTAGAATAATTATAATTACTTAAAATATAGGGAGGGACTGTTAAGATATGCAATTTAACCAATACTGTGTCTAACAATATTCTTATGCAGTTTTTGTGAATATCCTCAGAACGTTATATCATACTAATGACAGATTAAAAATCTTTATTATAAGGTGTTTCTCATGTACTGATCTTGGTATCAATGTAAAATAGCTTAATTTATCAATCAACATGTGTACTGCAGCTTAAATTCTCATACAAATTTAATCCTAGGTATTTGTCCATGTCATCCTCTTCCATAAGTTGATTTCTGCTACTGATTTTAACCTCCTGGCATTTCAAATGTTTAGTTTTGAATTTTTGTGATGTTCAGTTTCCACTCACTAACTGGAGTCAGCTATCTAGGATATTCCGGGAGTTCACAGTAGTGTTCGGAATATTTTCTGTATCATCATTTTCAGTTAATGCAGGTAAATCATCTGCAAACAGAACTGATGGAGATAAATCTCTTAGATTTGTACACTGATTTTTCTTTACAATTTGTTTCATTGTTAAGCAGAATCTCTTCTTTAGTATTTTACCCTTCTCTGTAATGAAACTGATCTTCATTCGGTATCTCTCTGATTTTTCTTCTTGTGTTTGAGTGTATTATTCTGGCAGTTTATAAGCATTGCATATCAGACTGATCAATCAGTGGTTTTCACTTTTATCTCCTCTTACCTTCTACAATGATAATGCTATTTGGAGATCTAGTGATAAGTGATTTATTTCATTAGTTTTTTATACCAGCTTAGTAATCTCCATAGGAGGAGTATCTACTTCCTGTTGATGAGGTCATTAGAGATGGAGCACAACATCAGACTGGACATATCCAGAATGGAAATAAGCAGTGTTCTTCACAAAATTATGTCCAAGAAAAGAAAGGACCCTGTTGTAGATGGTTGGTTGGGGATTTGAACCTTATCCTCAAAAATGCAAGACCAGTTTCTCAACCATTGTGCCAACTCACTTGGTTATTATATTTTAAGGTGTGTCATCAACTCCTATTGACTTTTTTTTTAGGTCAGATGTTACAGTGCTCCATCAAACTCTGAATTCATTACTTGAATGCCTATTTCTCATACTTCTCCTGCTCCACCTCTCTTACCCTTTAAGGCAGTTCTTCCATTCATACAGGTCTGAGATGTACTCCTCTTCATACATGTTCTTTCAAACAGTTGAAATCCAGGTTGAAATATCAACTTAATGAAGAGGATAAATTCCCAATCACTGTAAGGAAGACACACTGAGTTGTGGACAGATACAACGACAAGACTGTTATACATTGAGCTTTCTTTAGAAAGGAAGACATACACATTCACACAAGCAAGCACATCTCTCGCACAAATGACCATTATCTCCAACAGCTCCAGCCAGAATGCAAAGGTGTCATATCAAACAGGAGCAGAAATCGGGAGGGGGGTGAAGAAGGGGAAGGAATAGAAGGGTGTGGGGAAGGGGAGAGGAGTCAGCACAAACTGACGGAGTATGCAGGGTCTTGATCAGGGCTGGGCAAATACTGTTTTGTGAGCGCGAACACTTGCAGATGCCCTCAAGGCCTGCCTGCAGCTCTCCCTCACTCTGCCAACCAGCAGTACCCCCACCACACCTAGCCACGCATGTTATTGCATGGCACGGAGCCACTTGGTCTGTTTACTTCCTGTCTTTTCTACTGTCTGTGCAGACATTGTGTTCAGTGTTCATGATAAAACAGAACTAGTGGTTGGAAAATGGCTGAGGAGGAGTTAAAAATCATTGAAACGAAAGTCCTTTGAACCTGTACTCATTAATCCACAGTGGGAAGAAGAGTACATTTTATTGGAACACAAAGTGGAGCTCAGTGTTTGATTTGCAATGCAGCATTGTCTTCACAGAAGAAGTACAATGTGAAGCAACATCATCAACTGCTTCACGAGAAGGATATAGTCAATTTGAATAATCAAGAAAGAAAAGCCAAACTTACCAAACTGAAGCAGAAAAAGAAGAAAGACATACGTATACATGTAGATAATTATGACATTGATTCACATTATTACTGTTATGAATAATATGTAATGTGCATTTTCCATCACTTTTACCTTCTCCTGTATGTATTTACAGGATGAAAACCTCATCATCTACAATGATGCAGCGATGACAGTAAACTATCGTGTAGCTCTTAAAATAGTTAAAACAGCATGGGCCTTCGGCAATGGAGAATTTGTGAAAGACTGTTTTGTTGCTGCAGCAACAATTTTGGGCCCAGCAAGTCTTTTCTGTTTTTGAAACCGTTACTCTTTCACTGAGGACGGTTTGCAGGGGCATTGAAGAAATGACACACGATGTTGAAGCTCAATTGAGAAATGGGATCAAAAATTTGGTTTTCTTTTCATTAGCATTGGATGAAAGCACTGATTATGTTACGACACCAGACTTATGACCAGTCATTGTAGGAGCCCCATCTGTTGCAATCAATGAAAGTTTTTCCCAACATAGCTCGTATTTCTCTATTATATGTTCTATGCAAGAAAAAATATCATCGGCCATTGTTGTGTAATGCATTGGCACTAAGCATGAAACCCCCTCGGACATATTTGTGTTCCACCTGCACTACGTACATTAGTTTGTCTATACTCAGCGGTGTGCACAAAGTGCTTTCACAGCAGCACAGTTGCCCTCCATGCAGTGTGCATACCCAAGCAGCCAGTCACATCGCACAGCTGTGCTACCCACACTACGTGCCCTCACAGCTGCTCAGCGTTGCCCTCGCGGCTCACGTTGCTCGTGGGCAACCACGTGGGCAGCTCTTGTGCCCACCCCTGGGCCAAATGGTGGCCAGACAAAGCTGCCAGGTGCAGTGTCAGTAGGCTGGGGAAGGAGAGGATCAAAAAGACTGGTGGTTGCATTGACAGAAAACAGACCACAATGAGTGTTAGGGGATGTGAATTGGGAGGAGGTGACATGACAGAAGTGGTGGAAACTCTGGGGTGGAGGGTGTGTTGACAGAAGGTTACTACAGTTTGAGGCTGGAATGAATCTGGAAGCGGAGAATGTGCTGTAAAGATAACTCCCATCTGTGAAGTTCACAAAAGCTGGTGGGAGGATACAGATGACCCGAGTTGTGAAGGCCAATGAAATCAAGCATGCTATGTTCAGCTGCATGTTGTGCCACAGGATGGTCCAATTTGCTCTTGGTCACAGTTTGGTGATGGCCATTCATCCTATTGGACAACTGGTTGGTTGTCATATCAATAAAAAAAGCTGTGCAATGATTGAAGTGGAGCTGTTATGTGACATGGCTGCTATCACAGGTGGCCCACCCTCTGATTGAGTAGTATAAGCTTGTGACAGGACTGGAATAGGTAGTGCTGGGTGGATGGATTGAGCGGGTCTTGCACCTGCATACGCCACAGTGATTTGATTGCTGTGGCAAGGAGTTGGGATTAGTAGTGGCAATGGTATTGACTAGGGTGTTATGGAGGGTTTGTGGGTGATGGAACACTACTTTAGGAGTTATGGAAAGCATCCTGGGTAGAATCTCTCTCATTTGAGGGCATCATAATAGTTACTCAAAGATCTGACAAAGGATGTGGTTCAGTTTCTGCTGCCTGGGGTGTTATTGGGTGATGAAGGGGGCATTCTTTTGTAACTGGCTCTTGGGGGTGTTGGGAAGATAGGGGGGGGGGGGAGGGGGGGTGGAGATATGATATGAGAAATGTGTTTGCGGGTTAGGTCTCAGAGCTAGTGTAGGCCTGTGAAGGCCTTTGTGAGACTTTCAGCAAGGGAGTTATTGTCAATGTAAATATGATGTCTATGGGTGGCCAGGCTTTATAGAATGGATTTTTTTGTGTGAAAGGGATGGCAGCCACTGAAACATAGGTACTATTGGTGGTGGATCGAATACGGACAGAGGTGTGGATGAACCCATCAGAGAGGAGGAGGTCAACGTCCAGGAAGGTGGCACACTAGGTTGAGGAGGACCAGGTGAAGCAGATGGGAGAAAAAGTAGTGAGGTTGTGAAGGAATGAGGATAGAGTGTTTTGGCACTGAGACTAGATTATGAAGATATCATCAGTGAACCTTAACCAGACCAGGAGTTTGTGGTTGTGGGAGGCTATGAAGGTTTCCTCTAGATGGCCCATAAACTTGTTGGCATGGGAGGGTGCCATGTGGATACCCATGGCTGTGCTGGGGATGTGTTTGTATACCTTCATTTCAGAGAAGTATTTGTGCAATAGGATAAAATTAGCAAGATGTATTAGGAACGAGGTGGTGGGTTGGGAGTCTGAAGGACACTGGGAGAGTTCGTGTTCACTAGCAGCAAGACCATGGGTATGAGGGATGTTGGTGTACATGGAAGTGGTGGCAGCAGTGATGATTAGGGATCCAGGAGTTATGGGGTGGGGATGGTGGAGAGTTGGTGAAGAAAGTGGTGGTTGGTATCCTTGATGTATCTTCCATACCAAAAAATTTATCCCATACAACCTGGCCACCTGGGGCCAGATTATTTGCAGTGAAACAAACTTTCTTGGCCAGTATGCTAATGATCTCACAAAGGCCCTTGCAGACAGGCACTAGCCATGAGACATAGTCCGCAAATGGATTTATTGTGCCATATGCACACAAACCCCCAATTCTCCCCCCACTCCTAAGAGCCATTTATAATTGAGCACCCCCTTTGACACCCCCCGTACCATCCTGGACTAGAGCAACTGAACCACATCCTTCATCAGGGCTTTGATTATATATCATTGTGCACTGAAATGAGGGACATCCTACCCAAGATCCTTCCCACCCCTCCTGAAACATTGTTCCTTTGCCCCCAACCTTCACACAATCCTAGTTTATTCCTAAGCCACTCCCAATCCCAAATCCTTGCCACAGGGATCAAATCCCTGTGGAAGACCCAGGTGCAAGACCTGCTCAATCTGCCCACTCAGCACTTCTTATTTCAGTTCTGTCAAAGGCTTATCGTACCCTATCAGAGGCCAAGCCACCTGTGAAAGCAGCCATGTCATATACCAGCTCTGCTACAGTCATTGCACAGCTTTTTATATTGGTATAATTACCAACCATTTGTCCACTAGGATGAATGGCCACTGCCAAACTGTGGCCAAGAGCAGGGTTGATCACCCTGTGGCACAACATGCAGCAGGCCATAACATGCTTGCTCGATTTCAATGGCTGTTTCACAATCCAGGCCACCTGTATCCTCCCTCCAACACCAACTTTTCTGATCTATGCAGATGTGAGTTATCCTTGCAACACAGTCTCATCCTGTGGTAACATGCTGTCCCTACAACCTCCAACCAAGAGTTTCCACCCCCTGTCCATAACATCCTCCCAATTCATGTTCCCTGACCCTCATTGTGCTCTACTCTCTGCGAATGTATTCTCCACCCCCCCCCCCCCCCCAGCCCGGCCTTTTCTCACTCTTCTTTTTCCCTCACTATTCCTCACCCCTTCCTCCTCCATAGCCTCTCAATGCTGCATTTTGTAGGCTTGTCCAGCCACAATCTAGCTGCTGCATGCTCTGCCAGGCATAGCTGACTGCTATACTCCACCCATACCCTGCTACCCCTACCCCTGGACTGCTGCTTTCATTCAATGTTATACCATTGCATTGTGATGAGTCCAGCCAGAGATAGCAGTCATGTGTGCATGAGATGTGGTTACTTGTGTGAATATATGTGTATGTGTGTGTTTTCATTTCTGAAGAAGGCTTTGGCAGAAAACTCATTGTATAGCAGTCCTTTTCTTGTGCCTGTCTGTAACTCAGCATGTCATCTTTACAGTGAGCAGCAATCTATCCTTTCAATAATATTATCTGTTCTTTCATGTACACTCAAATGAGGTTCCCTGCTTGCTTCTCTGCTCCTTTTCTAAGGTTACAGTAAATGTTTCTATATGTTATATAGATTTTTACTACATTTATATATTTATATCTTTTTCAGTATAATATATCCCCCCCTTGATTCTGATGTAGCCTGTTTATATGTCTTGTAAATTCCATTCCGAAGCAACATGTACTTCTGGCTTCCTATCTCTCTCTGATATTCATCTTTTGTTGCTAAACTAAATTATATATTTTATAATTACTATTAAAAACAGTCTTGATCACGATTTATTTAACAAGGTGACTGGTTTTGACCACTACTGTGGTCATCTTCAGACCATTGAGTAGGAACCTCTTTCTGTTGGAAAGGTTCCTACTCAATGGTCTGAAGATGACCACAGTAGTGGTCGAAACCGGTCACCTTGTTAAATAAATCATGATCAAGACTGTTTTTAATAGTAATTATTTATAAGACATTGATCACTGCTGTTCCCATAATGCATTCAAAAGTAATTTATATATTTTATATCTAAAAACAATTATGATGTAACTTACCACTTCCTGCTCCACTCTCCCCAAAACCTCAAAATTCTAATTGACACAATCTGAAACCACCGTTTGGTAAGTTACATCATCTTTGTGTTTAGATATATTTTTCCCACGTGGAATGTTTCCCTCTATTATATTTGAATTATATATTTTGTTATTCATGGCTTCTGTGCCTCTGCCATAATAGTACCTATGGTGTCCTGTGCTGCCTTAACTACTTCCTTCTGTATTACATTCCACTTACCTTCTGTTGAATTGTACTTGATGTTTGTCCTAAGTCATTGGCAACTAAATTATACAATTTGTTATTCATTGCTTCTGCGCCTCTGCCGTAATAGTACCTATGGTGTCCTGTGCTGCCTTAACTACTTCCTTCTCTGTTATGTTCCATTTACCTTCTGTGGAATTGTACTTGATGTTTCTCCTAAGTCATTGGCCACTGCCTCATATAGTTTTCATTTTGTCTTGTGTTGCCCTAAACTTCCTGTATTCGACTCCATTCTACACAGCTATTCAGCTATTCATCACTATAGATCATCTGTGTCTATATTCATGCCAGAATATGCTTTGCAGTCCATTATTTCACTGATAAAACTTAGCCTGACCATGATTTTAGGGATTTTTTATTCACCTCAACCATATGAATCCTGTTACAAAACTCTAGCGTCTTACTATTTTACTATTTATAATGATATCGACATCTGTTACATAATACACTGATGCTATGATTATAACACTGTAATCATGTGACAAGTAATCTTGGCTTGTATTTTCATTTATTCTTATTAATGTCCAACAAATCCAATTTCAACCCATCAATCTTTTTCAGGTTTTACAGTTCCCTTACAACAGGCAAACTTTCAGACATTTCATACTCTGATCTATAGATTGTTAGCTTTATTTCTCCTTCTCTTGGTCATCCTACCGTAGATCTATTTCATTGTTGTTAGCCAGTAAGTCCAGTAATTTGTGTAACCAATCACAGCTCTTAATGTTCCATTAGTTTTATGTTATTTTTATGCTTTTACAAACAGGAATGAACACTCAGTTTAAAAAAAATTGAATTTTAGAATGAAGCGGAATGAGCATTTTATGCAGTTTTTGAATGACTTTGATTGTGTATGTCATAAAGATCACTGGAAAAGTTCATATGATTTAATGATAAGAATGTGCTGTTTGCTTTGTTAGATCACTCAACTACATAGAACAAAAATGTTTTGATACTAGAAGCAAATGAATGTGTAATACTAAGTCCAAAATAGGGGGCACTAACTATAGTGTTAATTAATATTAAATTATTATTATTATTATTATTATATTTATTCTTTCACAATTACAGTCAATTATCTTGATAGTTAAAATAGACTTTACAGCACATACAGCTCTGGGCAGAAATTATGTACTTAAAAATATTATTTCCTGTTACGCGCTAATATTACAAAAGCGGATATGTTGAGTCACAGGCAGACACAACAAAAAGACTGTCGAACAAAGCTTTTGGCCAAACAGGCCTTCATCAGAACCAAACAACACACACACAAACACACACACACACACACACACACTGGCCTTGGCAGCCAGACACTGTGGTCATGTGGGTGTGAGTGCATTTGTATGCCTGCGTGTATGTTGTCTAAGTTTGATGAAGGCCTGTATGACCAAAAGTTTTGTTTATCAGTCTTTTTGTTGTGCCTATCTGCAACTCAGCATCTCCGCCATATAGTGAGTAGCAACTATCCTTTTCATAATATTGTCATTATTTCATCCTGATTTCCCATTGTTTAATATTGCAAAACTTTCCACATATCTGTGGTGTCAGTTAACATTTAATATTTTATTGTTCTAATTACAAATGCACATTATTGCTCTCTGGTGGAAATAATAAAACATAACACCCTGACCAAGGCCGTATTGATCAGACACTGAAAAAATTAAGTTTCATTTGTTTTGCCTTAAAAGCTGTTCCTCACTGTAGTGACAACAAAATAAAACTACTATTCTTTCTGGCTTTCTCCTCTTCTTGCTGCTCCCACATGTCCATACATACGTAAAACTTTTATTTACAACATTTTATGAAATAAAAATGAGCAATGGAAGTGCTTTGTTGTGTTAATACTTATCTATACCTATGTAAAAAAATTATTTATTAAATTTTATGATATAAAAATGAGCAATGGAAGTGCTTTGTTGTGTTATTCTATACAGTCCTCAAGAGAAACCTAGAAATACAGGCTGATTACAAATTATTAAATGATTTTGTATAGTTAAAACACCAAACTGCCACTCTTTTAGAGTGAATACAAGTTTGATGTTTGTGAAAACACAACCATATGAAATTTGCCAGTAGTCTGTAATTGTTTTGTTATGTTCCTTATTTCCATTGTTGCTCTCAGAAAGAGTGTTAAAAAAGTTTGAAATGGACTACAAAATATTTACAAAGCTTGGTTCCCCAGATATCCACGCACAAGAACATAGTACCAAACTCTTTCAGCCTTAATCATTTTACTTTGTGTGAAGCCACAGTCATATAAAACTTTCTGAAAAACATAAGCACCATTTGACTGTACAAATGGTTTTATCCCACAATCTAGATTTTGGCTTTAGGCCATTATCAATTGTTAAAAGTATAAAAATCATTAGACTTGAATAGAACACAAGTCATCGTCAAAATATATACCTTCGGTTGTATAAACCAATTTTGTCCAAAGTAAATGCAAGAACGTTTGTGTAATACGCTAATTTACTGGCAATTAGCATGAGCTCTTCACTTTATATGGTTCTGGGATAAAATAGACGACCAAATCACAAATTTTAAACTTCATTACACTGAGTGGCTGCTCAGACACAGTGTAGTAAAGTTTAAAATCTGTGATTTAGTCATCTATTTTATTCCACAACCATATCAAGTGAAGAAGTTGCACTGATTTCCAGTAAATTAGTATATTATGCAAATGTTCTTACATTTACTTTTGACAAAATTGGTTTGTATATCTGAAGATTCATATTTTGATGATAACTTGTGTTCTACTCTTGTCTAATGGTTTTTAATACTTGTAACACTTGATAATGGCCTAAGACTACAGTCTAGATTGTGGAATAAAACTAGTTATACAGTCAAATGGCGGTTATATCTTTCTAAATATTTAAGCTTTACCAGTTCAAAAATTCCATTGCACTAGCATAACAAAGATAAACACAGATATGACATATATTTGTAATTTTTCTTTTCTTTGTTAACAGTTGATCCAAAGAAAAATGTGGATCTAATCTTCTGTACTCCAGTTCCCTTGTGAAGACTCTTGAGTCAGACCCTTTCCAGTGGCTTGTCAGTAGATCAGCTAACTGGTTAGTCCTGTCAGTGTGTTCTAATCCAAGTTCCCCATTCAAAAGTCTTTCCATGGTGTAGAAGTGACAGACATCTATGTGCTTCAATTTTTGATGATACATTGCATTTTTAGACAACTTCACTGTACTTTATTGTCAATTTAGAGTGTAGGATTTTCACTTGTTTCAGTCACTTTATACAGCATGCTTTTCAGCAAAACCATCTCCTTTATTCCTTCATTTGCTGGTATTATTTCTGCTTCCACACTGGAAACTGCCACGGTCTTTTGAAATTGACTGGCCCATGATTCAGCTCCATGAGTGAGAGTTGAAACAACACTTGTTGTTTGTTGAACATCTCAGGCCATTGCCACAAGTTGATCCTTAAAGCGAACTTTCTCATTTTCTACAGTTTTCTTATGTCAGACCCATCAGTTCTGCAAAATCTTTGCACCACTGTCCACCTGCATGGCTGAGTGTTAATGTGCTTGCCTACCATGCGTTGGGCCCAGGTTCAATTCCTGGCTTGGTTGGAGATTTTTGCCATCAGTGGGCTGGGTGTTGTGTTACCTTATCATTATCTCATCATCACCAACATGCAATTCATCCAGTGTGGTATCGCCTGAAATAAGACTTGCACCCAGCGGCCAAACTTCCCTGGATGGGGCCTCTCTCTCTCTCTCTCTCTCTCTCTCTCTCTCTCTCTCTCTCTCCCCTCTCTCTCTCCTTTTTTTCCCCATCACTTGAACCATCAACTAATAGCCATTAGTCTCTTTCAGGCTCTTCAATTCTTCATTAATGGCCTCCAGTCACTGATTTTTATTGCTAGACTGCAAACTTTCAGTATACAAATTGTATCATTGTATTTGATAAAAGGAGTTCTAGCCATGTACCCATAATCTCCACTGGTCATCCATTCCAGTTTCTTTATTTCACATTTGTTTCTTTGTTTCTCACTTAATACTTGACTTCCTCTGAAACTTGACATCGTATCCACACTACTTCTTTGCTTGGATCTCTGTCTTCTTGTTGTGGCTCACATTTTCTGATTCCTTTTTCTCATCAGATGCCTGATTAGGTTGACTCTATTAATGGTTTCATCATGAGAAACTTCAAATTAAGGAACATTGGAGCACAGATTACATACAACTTCAGTTTCGAATTTTACTTCATCACTAAATACAACCTTCCTAGGAGATGAAATCCTGACCCTAAATCCATGTCTGTCTTTCACATACCCAACTAGATAGCCCAGCACAGTCTTTTCATCAAACTCTGAGTGAAAATTCTTGTACTTTCTTGTTACCAAATTTTTTCCCTCTACCTCACCTGAACTGTTTGATAACAAGAGCATTTCTCTTAGCTACATTCAAGAACTCTTCCAGGATGGTGTTGCCTTCACTCTTCTGCTTCAAGAAGGAACAATGGAAAATCCAGGACATAATAATGGTAGTATTACGAAAAGGATAGATTGCTACTTGCCATATAGCAGAATGTTGAGTTCCTGACAGGCACAACAAAAAGACTATAAAACACTTAAACTTTTGTACAGAAGGCCTTCTTCTGAAATAGACAACATACACATGCACATTAACACAAATGCAGCTCACACACATGATCACTGTCTCTGTCTGCCGGGGCCAGACTGAAGGCAACTGTGCATGATGGGAGAAGCAAGCTGGGTGGTGGGGGTAAGGAGGAGGCTAGGGGCAAGGATCCAGATGGCACAGGCAGTGAAGCAGTCATTAAAATGAAGAACATTGTATTGGGCAGTGTGCTCAGCAACTGAGTATCCAGCTGTTTCTTGGCCACAGATTGTTAGTGGCCATTCATGCGGACAGACAACTTGTTGGCTGTCATGCCTATGTAGAACGAAGCACAGAGGTTGCAGCATAGCTTGTGGATCACATGACTGATTTCACAGGTAGTCCTGCCTTTGATGGGATAAGTGAGGTTTGTGACAGGAGTGGAATAGGTGGCGGTGAGAGGATATGGAACAGGTCTTGCCTCTAGGTCTGTTACAGAGATACGAGCCGTAAGACAAGGGGTAGGGAGCAGAGGTTCTGTAGAGATGGACAAGGATATTGTGTAGGTTGAGTGGGTGGGATAGATGGTAAGGATAATGGGTAGGAAATTCCTCATTTCAGGGCATGACAAGAGTTACTCAAAACCCTGGCACAGAATGTGATTTCAGTAGCTGCAGTCCTGGGTGGTATTGAGTCATGGGGGAATGCTCCACTCTGGCTAGATGGTGAGACTGGGAGGTGGTGAGTGACTCGAGGGATAAAGCACGGGAGATATGTTTCTGTACAACGTTGGAAGGGTAATTACAGTCTGTGAAGGCCTCAGTGAGACTCTTGATATATTTCAAGAGGGACAGCTCATCAATACAGAGGTGGTGGCCACAGGTGGCTAGGCTGTGTGCAAGGAATTTCCTGGTATTGAATTGTTGGCAACTGTCAAAGTGGAGGTATTGCTGGTGGTTGATAGGTTTGATATGGACGGATGTGCTGATGTAGCCATCTTTGAGGTGGAGGTCTATAACGAAGAAGATGGCTTGTTTGGTTGAGAAGGACCAGGTTAAGCGAGTGGGGGAGAAGGTGTTGAGGTTCTGGAGGAATGCGGATATGGTGTTGGAACCTTCAATACAAATCACGAAGGAGGCATCAACAATTCTGCATCAGGTGAGTGGTTTGGGATTCTGGGTGGGCATTGGATAGGTTGACATAGAATGGTACCACGCAGGTGCTCATTGCCATAACCTGGATTTATTTGTAGGTGATGCCCTAAAAGGGGAGGTAATTGTGCATGAGTAGTAGTTGGTCCTCATCACCAGGAATGAGATTATAGGTTTGGAATCTGTAGGACATTGGGAAAGGTAGTGTTCAAAAGTGGCTAGGACATGGGCATTATGGATTTTAGTGCACAGGGAGGTGGCATCAGTAGTGACGACCAGGGCACCATGTGGTAAAGGAACAAGAATTGTGGAGAGCCCATAGAGGAAATGGTTGTTATCTTTTACATAGGAGGGTAGGTTGCGGGTAATAGGCTCAAGGTGTTCTTCTAAGAAGGCAGAGATTCTCTCAGTGGGGACACAGTAACCAGGCACAATGGGCCATCCTGGGTGGTTGGGTGTATGGACTTTAGGAAGCTTCTAGAAGGCAGGAATGTGGGGATGGTAGGGGTGAGGGGAGAGAGAGAGAGAAACTGACTAGGGAAATGTTTTGGGGTGGGCCTATGGATTTGAAGAGAGACTGGAGATCCTGCTGGATTTTTGGAATGGGGTCACTGTGGCTGAATTTGTAGGTGGATGAATCTGACAGCTAGTGAAATTCTTCTGCCAAGTAATCCTTGCAGTTCAAAACAAAAGAGGTGGAGCCTTTGTCAGCATGTAGGATAATAAGGTCAGGATCAGATTTTAGGTAGTAGTTTGCAGTTCTCACTGCGGATGTAGCATTAGCTTGCATGTTGAGGGATTTGGGGAATGATGGTGAGGTAATGTTTGAAGTTAAGAAATTCTGGAAAGTCAACAGGGGGTGATTTGAGGGCGGTAGGTATGAATCACAGTTGGAAGGAGGACTGAACTGAGTGAGGCAGAGTTCAATGTTGGTGTTAGGTTGAGTCTGATTGGTAGGGTTGGTGGAAAAAAGTGTTTCCACTGTAGGGACTGGTAGATGGAGAAAAGGTCTTTAACAAGTTCAGCATGACTGAATTTTGGAATGGGGCAAAATAAGACCTTTGGAAAGGAATGATACTTGTGTGGGGCTAAGACTTTTGGAGGAAAGGTTCATGACTGTTTCAGGTCTGTTTAGGTAAATGTAGTAGGCCTGCAAGCTATGGTTTGTCATCTAAGAGGGGATGTGTAGAAGGTTTGAAGGCTGTTGTAGAGGTGGTGGAAAGTGGTAGTCCAAGGCAGGTGTAGGAAGTGAACAGGTTGGAGAGTTTTTGAGGTAGCATTGTGCATGCTGCTCTTGTTCTTGGAGGGCAAGTGTTTCTGGGATCCAGGAAGTTGGGACTGAGCAGTAGAAGAATTTTACAAGTGGAGAGGAGGTAGTGCAAGGAGGTTTGGGCCTGATTGACATGGTTTTGCAGGGCTACCTTGGTGAGGGTTAAGAACTGGCAGAACCTGAACAGATGGAGGTCATTTTAAGGAGAGGTTGCAGCTGGAGATGTGTAATTTCATGATAAGGCCATGTGGGCGGTGCCATGTGCCAAGCAACAATTCAGGAACAGTTTGTGGGACTAGGTTCTGGCTAGGGATAAGAAAACTTTTCTCAACTGACACAGCTGGAAGATGCAAGGATCCATGGCGAAGGATAAAAATGCATAAAATATGTAAATAGCATAGAAATATGTGCAAAAATATCCACAAAATACACCAAAACCTGTGTGAAAAATCACATAAAGCACTGAACAGATGAAGTATGTGGAAACAAGATGAACCTGAGGGAGTAGGCCAATATGGAAGGGTGAAAACACAACAGGACCAAAGATGAAAATAAATAAAAAAGATTGTAATGTTGGTTGCAGCTCTGTGGGTGGATATGTATGGAGAAGGGTAACAGCACATGTGTCTAGACCAGACTAATGCATGCAAAGTGGAATAAGAGAGGAGAAAGAGTGGGGGATGGAGAGAGAGCGGTAGAATGAGGTAAAAGTTCGTGTGGCATGGGAAGGTAGGGAAAATAACATGTGAAAATATGCGAGAGTGACGCGGGAAGAGGACTCCACCAGCTGTCAGATTCGTCCACCTACAAACCCTGCCACAGTAACCCTATTCCAAAACTTCAGCATAATCTCCAGTCACTCCCCAAATCCTTACACCCATCCCAGAACTCTACTAAGAGTATCTTTCTCTCCTTACTCCTGCCACTCCTTGCTCTCCTGCCTTCTACAGTCTTCCTAAAGTCCATAAACCCAACCACCCAAAATGCCCCATTGTGGCTGTTTACTGTGCTCTAATGAGGGTATCCTTGTTCTCATAGACCGACATTGTCAGCCTATTACCTGCAACCTACCCTCCTCTATAAAAGATAACAACCATTTACTCCACTCCTGTCGCAAGCATCATCTATCCCGTCAAAGATATGGCTACATGTGAAATCAGTCATGTCATCTACAAATTAAACTGCAACCACCGTGCTTCATTCTGCAGAGACATTACAACCAACAAGCTGTTTGTCCGCATGAATGACCACTGACAAACTGTGGCCAAGGAAAAACTGGACATCCAGTTGCTGAGTACGCTGCCCAACACAGTGTTCTTCATTTTAATGACTGCTTCACAGCCTGTGCCAATTGGATGCTTCCTACCAACACCAGCTTTTCCAAATTGCATAGGCAGGAACTCACCCTGCAATATATCCTACAGTCCTGTAAGTGTCGTGGCTTCAACATCATTAATCATTGTCCTTCACCCATGTACCCCCTTTCCTGTTCCCTCTCCGACACTAAACATCCCTCTGTCCCACCAATTCACTCACACTGTATTTACTTCTCTCCCCTTTTCTGTGCCCCACCCCTCCATCTAGCCTCCTGATAGCACCTAGCTGCCCTACCCTCTCTCCATTTCATCCTTGTATGCTCCCACAAACATCACTTTACCATCTCCAACCCGACTCTGATCTCCCTCCCCCTCCCCATCCCAGCCTCCTCCTTACCCCCACCACACATATTACTTCCCGCCATCACGTGCAGTTGCTCACAGTCTGGCCCAGCAGCCAGAGACAGTGATCATGTGTGTGTGAGCTGTGTTTGCATGAATGTGTGTATGTATGTTGTCTATTTCAGAAGAAGGCCTTCCGACCAAAGACTTACATGTTTAGCAGACTTTTTGAAGTGAAATTGAAAGAAAACAAGGATATCTGGTCACATGACTATAGGGTAATTTCAACAGCAGCAGAAAATGGTATAACAGGATTAGGATTCATTATGAAATGGAAGGTAGAGCAGAGAGTGTACCACAGTAAACAGTTCAGTGATAGGGTTGTTCTTATCAGAATCAACAATGATAGTTCAGGTATACAAGATGACATCCTAAACTGAAGATGAAGAGGTAGAGAATGTATATGAGAATATCAAATGGCTAATGGAGTACATAAAGGGAGATGACAGTGTAATAGTCATGGAGGACTCGAATGTGGTTGTAGGGGAAGGAGCTAAAGAAAGGGTTATGGGAGAATATGGGCTTGGTATTGGGAATGAGAGAGGAGAAAGTCTAATTGAGTTCTGTAATAAATTTCACCTGGTAATAGTGAATACTCTGGACAAGAATCACAAGAGGAGGAGGTGTACTTGGAAAAGGCCAGGAGATATGGGAAGATTTGAGTTATATTACATCATAGTCAGAGAGAGATTCTGAAATCAGATAACCAGGGGCAGATATAGACTCAGATCACAATGTAGTAGTGATGAAGAGTAGGCTGAAGTTTAAGAGAGTAGTCAGGAAGAATCAGTACCCAAAAAGATGGGATACAGAAGTACTAAGGAATAATGACATATGCTTGAAGTTCACTAATGCTATAGATACCACAGTAAGGAATAGCTCAGTGGGCAGTACAGTTAAAGAGGAATGGGTATCTCTAAACAGGGCAATCACAGAAGTTGGAAAGAAAAACATATATACAAAGAAAGTAACTGCAAAGAAACCATGGGTAACATAAGAAATACTTCAGTTGATCAATCTACTAAACAACCATTTAAAAAACACTGCTACTAACCAAAATGGTGTCCAAGTGCAATCAAATGTCGAGAGCGTATTCATGCATGTTGGGACATACTCTGTTTGACACAGCAGGGAGGCCGAAATCATTAGTGAATCTCGAAACTTGATTCATACTGCCAAATCTTTGTATATTAACTCAAGGCTGGTAATAAGTGGTATTTTGCACTGGAGATCAGTGAATGACTTACATAGATAAAATAAACAATGGAGTTAAGGACCAGTGTGATAAGCTTGGTGTGGTATTTATAAACCCAAACAAATTCATAAGTAACAAATATCTGGGTATAGATGGTGTATATTTCAATAGGCTAGGCTCAGTGACTCTGAGTAAAATGTTTTTGGACGTTTGCAAAATCATCAGTAATCAGGGAAACTGACAAAGTATGGAAGGGATGAAACTTCCTGGCAGATTAAAACTGTGTGCCGGACTGAGACTTGAACTCAGGACCTTTGCCTTTCGTGGGCAAGTGCTCTACCAACTGAGCTATCCAAGCACGACTCACGACCTGTCCTCACAGCTTTAATTTCGCCAGTACTTCATCTCCTACCTTCCAAACTTTACAGGGAAGGGATGTTAAAAAAAAGGATGAACTGAAAATAAAAAATATAATTATATTCCAACAAATTATTTACTTTAAAGCATTCAAAAGAGCATAAACATTTTCTAATGCATTGGAACATAAATAGTATAGCCTCAGATTTTTGTAACCCAAGTTACTCTAAAATTGATGAACTTCAAGTTTTACTTTCAGAATGTTCAAATTTAAAAATTGTGTGTTTAAATGAACATTGGCTGAAAAATGAAAGTATAGGGATTCTAAACAAAAAATTGAACATTTTACGGTTGCCAGAAGTTTTTGTAGAGGTAACAGATCTCATGGGGGCTGCTACATCATCCCAAATGACTCAATAAATTTTAAAGAGAGAACTGAGTTCAATTGTTTGAATGAGGAAGGTAATTTTGAAAGTTGTGCTGTGGAGCTAATTGATTTAAATGCTGTAATTGTATCTCTGTATAGAATTCCTGGAAGTGTTGTAACAAAATTCTTTTTATCCGAATTGCAGTGTTTATTAGAAGGACTTCAGAAAGACAGAAATAAAAAGAAATGTAATTGCAGCAGACTTTAATGTAAATGTATTAAATAATAATAATGACACTATACATTCAGAAATATGCTTTCACTTTAAATTTCACTGAATGTACTAGAGGAAATAGCCACTCTGAAACATGTATTGACAATATTCTGACAAATTATCAGTTTGAGGATGGAAGTAAATTCTGTTTAGATTTAGGCATATCAGATCATTCAGCACTGCTCATAGAGCTTCCAAAAATAGGGAAACCAAAATATGTGAAAACATGTTTTATAAGGAACTTTAGCAAAGAGGATGTAAATATATTTTGTAACAAACTAAGAACTACAAACTGGGCTCTAGATAATAGTGTGTCGAGTGAAAAAACTTTCAAAATATTCCTAAACTGTTTCCTAGATGTTTTCAACGAAACTTTTTCCCCCTCAAGCCTGGCGACAAAGAGAGGCCAATAAAATAAATTGGATTACACCAGGAATAAAAATTTCTACTGCCAGGAAAAGTCAGCTTCACAATGAGTTAAAACATAACAAAAATACTAACTTTGCGGGGTATGTAAAGTGATATAAGAATACTTTCAAAAAGGTTGTACAGGCAGCAAAAAATTGGCTAACAACCAGTATATTAGTAAATAAGAAAATAAATCAAAGGCAATTTGTGGTGTCATTAAATCTGAGTTGGGAGTAAAGAACAAGTGCCAAGATTTTGTCCAAATAAAAATTAAAAATGATATAATTATAGATCCTTTTCAAATGTCAGACTGTTTCAATGATTTCTTCATAAGTGTGGCAAAATCCAAAGTAGAGATATGAATATAATAGAGGGAAACATTCCACGTGGGAAAAATATATCTAAAAGCAAAGATGATGTGGCTTACCAAACGAAAGTGCTGGCAGGCAGGTTGTTTGTGTGTCTATCGACCTGCCAGCACTTTCGTTTGGTAAGTCACATCATCTTTGCTTTTAGATATAAAATCCAAAGTAGATATCACAGTCCACCAGGACACGGTAGATGTCAACTTTGTAAATATAAAACAAAATGCAAGCCTTAAAACATTCAAAAGAATTATCCCAAAAAATGTAGAAGATGCTATAGTGTCTTTAAAAAACAAGAAATCAGCTGGGTGGGACGAAATTCAAACCACTGTACTCAAGGCTGTTTATAACATCATTTCTCATGCATTAGCTAAAATTATAAATCAGTCATTTGAGGAAGACTATTTCCTGGATGTGTTAAAATATGCTGAAATAAGACTATTGTTCAAGAAAGGCCCACCAGATGACTTGGGAAATAACTGCCCTGTTTCCCTGCTGCCAGTTTTTGCTAAGGTGATAGAAAGGATTGTTGCAAAACATTTTGAAAACCTTCTTGTAGAAAACGATATTATAGTTAAAAATCAATTTGGTTTTCAAAAGGTAGAAATACAATAAGTGCTATCAGGGAATTCAATGAAACGATAAACTCTGCTTTAGATAAGGGTGAAAAGGTCACAGGTATTTTTTGTGATTTGTCCAAAGCTTTTGACTTGGTCAATCACTTACTACTTCTACACAAGTTAGAGAGATATGGGATTGTGGACAGGGCATTGCAGTGGTTCAAATCTTATTTGTCAGAAAGGAAACAGCGTTATTCTAAATTCAAATGGAAAAAAATCATTCTCAGACTGGAAAAAGATTTGTACAGGGGTCCCACAGGGCCCATTTTTAGGGCCTTATCATTTTCTGCTGTACATAAATGATTTACCTTTAAGCATTGATGTTCACTCCATTTTATTTGCAGATTACACCTCAGTTTTAATTGAAAATGACAATTCAGCACACATACTGTGGAAAATATAATGGGAAACCTAGAATTACGGTTTCAGCATAAAGGATTAAAACTCAATGACACAAAAACACAATTAGTGCAGTTCAGTGCTAAAACAACATCAGCATCTCCCATAAAAATAGTGCACTGTGATCAGGAAATGACCAAACCAAGTTATGTAAAATTTCTAGGTCTAAATCTTGACAAAAATTTAAATTGGAAGGCACATGTAGACTACTTAGCAAACAAACTAAACAGCCTAGCTTATGTGATGAATGTCTTATCTGGTTCCACTCTTGTGGACACCAGGAAGATAGTTTACCACAGCTACTTTGAGACTATAATTCGATACAGAATATTTTTCTGGGGAAACTCAATGAACAGCCCGGGATTACTTACTCTTCAAAAGAGAAACATAAGAAACTTGTTTAGTACAAAAAAGAACATAATATCACCCATTATTTAAAAAATTAAAAATACTAACCATTCCTTCTCTGTACATCTACAAAATTTTTATTTTCATATATAAAAATCCAAACTCACTTGACAATTTTCATTTCAACCACAATTACAGTACTCATCACAGACACAGTTTCAAACTTCCCTCTCATAATTTAAAACTTTACGCTCAAACGCCATTGTACATGGGATTAAAAATTTACAATATATTAAATAACACAAATCTGTTAAATATGGAGTTTGACCCGCTAAAAAGATAGTTATTTAATACTCTAGTGGAAAAATGTTATAATACAATTGAAGAATTCATGCAGGACACTTTGGCATTTTGAAAAGAAAAGAAACAATAAAGATTATGTATTGTACCATAAGTTGTAAGTATATTGTATAAATTGTATTGAAAGCTGCAAAATGACCATAAGTGTTATACAGGGTGTTTCAAAAATGACCGGTATATTTGAAACGGCAATAAAAACTAAACGAGCAGCGATAGAAATACACTGTTTGTTGCAATATGCTTGGGACAACAGTACATTTTCAGGCGGACAAACTTTCGAAATTACAGTAGTTACAATTTTCAACAACAGATGGCGCTGCAAGTGATGTGAACGATATAGAAGACAACGCAGTCTGTGGGTGCGCCATTCTGTACGTCGTCTTTCTGCTGTAAGCGTGTGCTGTTCACAACGTGCAAGTGTGCTGTAGACAACATGGTTTATTCCTTAGAACAGAGGATTTTTCTGGTGTTGGAATTCCACCGCCTAGAACACAGTGTTGTTGCAACAAGACGAAGTTTTCAACGGAGGTTTAATGTAACCAAAGGACCGAAAAGCGATACAATAAAGGATCTGTTTGAAACATTTCAACGGACTGGGAACGTGACGGATGAACGTGCTGGAAAGGTAGGGCGACCGCGTACGGCAACCACAGAGGGCAACGCGCAGCTAGTGCAGCAGGTGATCCAACAGCGGCCTCGGGTTTCCGTTCGCCGTGTTGCAGCTGCGGTCCAAATGACGCCAACGTCCACGTATCGTCTCATGCGCCAGAGTTTACACCTCTATCCATACAAAATTCAAACGCGGCAACCCCTCAGCGCCGCTACCATTGCTGCACAAGAGACATTCGCTAACGATATAGTGCACAGGATTGATGACGGCGATATGCATGTGGGCAGCATTTGGTTTACTGACGAAGCTTATTTTTACCTGGACGGCTTCGTCAATAAACAGAACTGGCGCATATGGGGAACCGAAAAGCTCCATGTTGCAGTCCCATCGTCCCTGCATCCTCAAAAAGTACTGGTCTGGGCCGCCATTTCTTCCAAAGGAATCATTGGCCCATTGTTCAGATCCGAAACGATTACTGCATCACGCTATCTGGACATTCTTCGTGAATTTGTGGCGGTACAAACTGCCTTAGACGACACTGCGAACACCTCGTGGTTTATGCAAGATGGTGCCCGGCCACATCGCACGGCCGACGTCTTTAATTTCCTGAATGAATATTTCGATGATCGTGTGATTGCTTTGGGCTATCCGAAACATACAGGAGGCGCCGTGGATTGGCCTCCCTATTCGCCAGACATGAACCCCTGTGACTTCTTTCTGTGGGGACACTTGAACCGCTAAAATCCAGAAACAATAGAACAGCTGAAGCAGTACATCTCATCTGCATGTGAAGCCATTCCGCCAGACACGTTGTCAAAGGTTTCGGGTAATTTCATTCAGAGACTACGCCATATTATTGCTACGCATGGTGGATATGTGGAAAATATCGTACTATAGAGTTTCCCAGACCGCAGCGCCATCTGTTGTTGAAAATTGTAACTACTGTAATTTCGAAAGTTTGTCTGCCTGAAAATGTACTGTTGTCCCAAGCATATTGCAACAAACGGTGTATTTCTATCGCTGCTCGTTTAGTTTTTATTGCCGTTTCAAATATACCGGTCATTTTTGAAACACCCTGTATATGTTCTTGTAAATCATTCATGTCTAAAAATTCAGAAATGCCTGCCTAAATATGTTAATTATTATAACCTTATTTTTTAAAAAGTGATTTGACATGTCTCTAGTACAAAAATCTTGGATTTGTCACTGTACATTATGAGACGAATAAACTACATTCTACATTCTACATGTTCAGGGACATTCAGGAATACAGAAATACAAATCACTGAGGAATGGAATACATTATGTTACTAAAAGTATCCGGACACTCGGTTGAAAATGACTTACAAATTCGTAGCGCTCTCCGTTGGTAATGCTGGAATTTAGTATGGTGTTGGCCCACCCTTAGCCCTGATGAAGTTTCCACTCTCGCAGGCATACATTCAGTCAAGTGCCGGAAGGTTTCTTGGGATATGGCAGCCCATTCTTGATGGAGTGCTGCACTGAGGAGAGGTATCATCGATGTTGGTCGGTGAGCCCTGGCACTAAGTCAGCATTCCAAAGGTGTTCTATAGAATTCACGTCAGGACTCTGTGCAGGCCAGTCCATTACAGGAATGTTATTGTCATGTAACCACTCCACCACAGGCCATGCATTATGAACAGGTGCTCAATTGTGTTGAAAGATGCAATCGCCGTCCCCGAATTGCTCTTCAACAGTGGGAAGCAAGAAGGTGCTTAAAACATCAATGTAGACCTGTGCTGGGATAGTGCCACACAAAACAACAAGGGGTGCTAGCCCCCTACCTGAAAAACATGACCACACCATAACACCACTGCCTCCAAATTTTACTGTTGGCACTATACACACTGGCAGATGACGTTCACCTTACCCACACCCTGCCATTGGATCACCATATTGTGTACCGTGATTCATCACACCACACAACGTTTTTCCACTGTACAGTCATTCAATGTTTATGCTCCTTACAGGAAGAGAGGCGTCATTTAGGATTTACCGGTGTTATGTGTGGTTTATGAGCAGTCATTTGACCATGAAATACAAATTTTCTCACCTCCCACCTAACTGTACTTGCAGTGAATCCTGATGCAGTTTGGAATTCCTGTGTGATGGTCTGGATAGATGTCTGCGTGTTACACATTTCGACCCTCTTCAACTGTTGGCGGTCTCTGTCAGTCAACAGACAAGGTCGGCTTGTATGCTTTTGTGCTGTATGTGTCCCTTCATGTTTCCGCTTTACTAACACATCGGAAAGAGTGGACCTCTAGGGATGTTTAAGAGTGTTGAAATCTCACATACAGACATATGACACAAGTGACACCCAATCAGCTGACCACATTCAAAGTCTGTGAGTTCCGCGGAGTGACCCATTCTACTCTCTCACAATGTATAATGACTACTGAGATCGCTGATATAGAGTACCTGGCAGTAGGTGACAGCACAATGCACCTGATATGAAAAATGTATGTTTTTGGGTGTGTCCGGATACTTTTGATCACATAGTGTTCATTGGAAGTTTAGGGAAGCTAAGAAGAAATGGCTGCATGAAAAATGTGAAGAAATCAAAAAAGAAATGATTGTCGGAAGGACTGACTGACCCATGTAAGAAAGTCTAAACAACTTTCAGTGAAATTAAAAGCAAGGGTGGTAACATTAAGAATGCAGTGGGATTCCACTGTTTAATGCAGAGGAGAGAGCAGATAGGTAGAAAGAACCCACTGAAGGCCTGTATGAGGGGAAAGAGTTGTCTGATGTGGTAGAAGCAGAAACAGGAGTCGATTGAAAAGAGATAAGCATGTATTAGAATCAGAATTTAAAAGAGCTTTGGACAACTTAAGATCAAATAAGGCAGAAGTGATAGATAACATTCCATCAGAATTTCTAAAATCATTGGGAGAAGTGGCAACAAAATGACTGTTCATGTTGGTGTGTAGAATGTATGAGTCTGGCAATATACCGTCTGACTTTTGCAAAAATATCATCCAAACAGTTCCAAAGACTGCAAGAACTGACAAGTGTGAGAATTATTGACAGCCAACTTAACAGGCCATGCATCGAAGTTGCTGACAAAAATAATATACAGTAGAATGGAAAAGAAAATTGAGAATGTATTAGATGATGATCAGTTTGGCTGTAGGGAAGGTAAACAATAGGCAAGAAAACATCTCAGAACTTCTACAGCAGTCGGCAACACCTGGGGCACGGCAGTGCTGAACTGCTGTGGCAGTAAGCCGTATCCAGGACATGGCATTGTCAGATGTAGCTGTCAGCTGCAGTGAAAAGGTTAATACTGCCAGGGAAAGGACGTGAAGATTGATGGGACATGTGGTTGAGCAAATCGATTGCAGATTCATCAAGAAAGTTCTTTTCCAGATAAAAATGAGAGGAGGATGTAATGGAAGTTGGATGGATGACATTAAAATATACAACAGCAGTATGAATATGTATCTCTAAACTCTGTAACATTTGACTGAGTGTGTAGGACACCTTCAGCCAGTAGTGGATATCAAATGAGTGTTGTTGTGATCTTTGGTCCAAAGAGTGATTTGTTGCAGCTCTCCCAGCAAGTCTGTCATATTGAAACCTCTTGATTTCTGCACGAAAATTGCAACCTATATCCTCTTGGAACTGTTACTATAATCAAGCCTTGATCTCCCCCTACTAGTTTTACCATATACACTCTCCTCCACCATCAAACTGACTATTCTTTGATGCCTCAGGATATTTCCCATCAACAGATCTCTTCCTTTAGTCACATTATGCCATAAATTTCTTTTCCCCTTAATTTGATCCAGCATCTCTTCATTATCTGTCAACAGCATTCTTCTATAGCATCACATTTCAAAAGCTCCTATTATCTTCTTGTCTGCACTGTTTCCATCCACATTTCCCTTCCGTATAAGCTTACACTCCAGATAACTTCCAGAAAATACTTCCTAGCACATAAATTTATATTAATTGTTAGCAGATTTCTATTTTTCAGAAAAAATTCTCTTCCTGTTGCAATTCTACATTTTATATCCTTGTGCTTTTACCCTCATCAGTTATTTTGCAACCCAAATACCAAAACTGATCTACAAATTTTAATGTCTCATTTCCTAATCTATCTCCTTCAGTACTGTCTGACTTTATCTGACAACATTCCAGACTGAAATTACAAGTCCTTTGCCAGGATTGCAATGTCTCTGAAAAACCTTAAAGTTTTTATTTCTTCTCCATGCACTTTAATTTGAGTTCCTAAATTATTATTTTTTTTATCACTTGCCCAATATACAGACTGAATAACATCAGGCAGAGGCTATAAGCCTGTTCCACTCCCTTCTTAACAACTGCTTCCCTTCCTTTTTCATCCTTCGACTCTTCTAACTCCAGTCTGGTTTCTGTAGAAGTTTTAGAAAACATTTTGCTGTTGCCATCAGAATTTCAAAGAATGCATTCCAGTTGACATTATTAAAAGCTTTCCCTAAATCCACAAGAGCTATAAATATACATTTGCCTTTTTCCATCCATCTTCTAAGATAGTGGCAGTATTTGTATTGCTTTACAGCTTCACTCATTTCTCCAAAACCAAAAAGATCTTCCCCTAGGTCCATTCTTTAGTGAACAACATGTATTAGTGTTCTGGAAATTTAACTCATTAAAATCTTGACCGTATAATTTAACTGTTTGGATTTTAAAAAATCTATTAACCAAGCGGCATCAGAGCGCACACTTAGCAGACAGTAAATCTTCCCTGACCTGGGGTTCCAGGTGACTTCTGAACTCTACCCCTTTTCCTTCACCTCTCTTCGTTCCCCTTCAACCGTCCTGCTGGAAGAAGGAGCCACTGGCTCCAAAAGCTTGCATAAATTAAAACTTTTCTTAATGCATATTCTCCTGCCACTACTTGGTGAGTGGATTTCTTTTTTTATCCATCCAATTACATTATAACTCATTAAACTGATGATTTGATAATATTCACACCTGTCATCACTTGCTTCCTTTGAAATTAGGACTGTGGCAGCCACATCATAAAAATGTGTGAATGGACCAGAGCTGCTCATGGTCGGCCCAAGTTAGCTGCATCATATATCCGCCAGCGTGCATACCTGCCAATAGGGAAATTTGTGGCAACGTATGGCATGCACAGATGTGGGTCAGCAGGAAAAGCAATGGCAGTGTGAACTGAGCCATTGTGCAGTACAGATGCATTTGTTGAGTCTCAATCCACGAGCCATGTGGATCGAGCTTAACCCAAGCTGCCCACAGATGCATATATAAGTTTGTTTAGTGCTTTCCGTTCATTTCCGCCTTCGCTTCGACGCATCCACAAAATACAAGACACTCCACGATTGCAAGAAAAAGGTTCATTTTGTTCCAGACATGCATCCACTGCTCTCCCAGGCTCAAGTGATTCGACGACGATCTCATCACCAATGACTATACACCCTCCAGGATTGGTGTTTGAGTGGAACTGTTATACAAACAAAGTTGTTGCAATTGCCAGTTAATGGGTGTTGCAATCTGATTTCATTTTTGTCACTTGTTCATTTACTCATTTGGCAGAATAAATGCATTTTCGGCAGGTGTACTTATCAATTCCTATTACCACAGCATCACCATAGCCTTGTCCGCCCCCGGTAGCTGAGTGGTCAGCGCGACAGAATGTCAATCCTAAGGGCCCGGGTTCGATTCCTGGCTGGGTCGGAGATTTTCTCCGCTCAGGGACTGGGTGTTGTGTTGTCCTAATCATCATCATTTCATCCCCATTGACGCGCAAGTCACTGAAGTGGCGTCAAATCGAAAGACTTGCACCCGGCAAACGGTCTACCCGACGGGAGGCCCTAGACACACGACATTATTATTATTATAATACCATAGCCTTCATCCTGAACAACTGCGTGACAGACATGTAAGCAGCAATACCCACATGTTCCCGCTTCAGGTTTACTATATTCTTCTTGATGTGCAACCTGTGTAGCCAAATGTTTAGCGTCACCGCCTTCGGTGTGGGAAAAACCAGGTTCAATACCCGGTACCTCCTCAGATTTTTTCTGAGGTAGGGTGAGGTATGGTGTCTACTCAGCCCATGTGAGACCAAATAAGGAACTGATTGAATAAAAGAGCAGTAGCATCATCAGACTACTGGCAGTAACACCGGGAAGGACTGGTGATAAGCTGATCACATCTCCCATGATCATAGGTTAGTCCTTGTACTACCTGGTAGCTAGCAGTCACATTTCTTCTCTAGCCGTTCCTGCTTTACCACTTTGCACTTCCTGCAGTGTCAGTCGTGTACGAGAGTGTGAGAGGGATGCAATCTGCAAATTATTTAAAACTAAGTTATGGACATCTTTGGATAATTACTCTCATATACTTCTTATCCCACAATATATGAATAATTATTATCCACTTTTATTCTCTTACTGTACAAAAGAAAGATTTTTTAGTATCTCTGAATCGCAATGTCACTTTGCGACAGAGAGCTAAACCAATCTATAATGTTACGTCAGCTATTGGTAGCCAATAGCACGTGTGCTTTTGCTTGCGGTCGTATGTTTTAGTGTTGGTATCATGGCTGATAGTGAAGATTTTTCTGTGCCCTTTAGCAGTGAAAAAACTAGGAAACAATTCAAGAAATGCAGACCGCTGGACGGAAAGAAAGGCAAAAGTACAAAGAAACATAGTAGTAGACTATGTGGCTGAAAAAGCTAAAAAAACTATTCCAGTCAGGAAACAGGGTAGCATTTCCATTGGTACTGTGGTCTATGGAAGCTAACCTTAAATGGAGTGGATACACACACTTACAGTGAATGATAACGACATACTCTTTACTGAATTTTATAAACTAGGAAGCTAAAAACAGTGCAGCCTTTGACAACAAAAAGGAAAGAAAATGTGGTATAATACAAATGGTGTTTCAGCAAAGGTTTGTGCCAAAGTGTTTTGTGATATCTAGGAAGTATTTATCTATTGCCGAAGGAGTATGAAGTACACAATCATCTGACATTCATCACGAAATGCCAAATGCCACTGATTATGCTGGTGCTAAGTCTCACAACGCAGAAACATTAGAAAATGAAGTGTTAAATCTTCTCGTCATATTCATCAAAGAGGTAAACATGGCAAACAAAAGTCAAAGTTCATCAATTTAGAAAATGAAGTCATTGATAGCATAAAATGATTTCCTTTGTACAAGAATCGTTATAGTAGCAAGAGAAGGATTCAGAAATATGTATGTTCCATGAAATCTGTAGCTGAAATACATTGACTTTATAAAAATGAGAATGAAGGGAGAATGAAGGCATCAGACATAATACATAAAAAAGAAAAGCAGTAAACAAACATCTGACATTCATCATGAAATGCCAAATTACACTGATTATCTTGGTGACAAGTCTCACAATGCAGGAATGTTAGAAAATGATTACATACATAATGATATTCACAAGAAAATTTAATATAAGTTTCAAGATGCCTCATACTGGTACATGTAAGGTGTATGACACATGGATATCCAAATGACAGGATATAATATCATTGGATATTTGCCTACATCCATCTCAAGCCGTGGCTGCTTATAGTTTTCGAAGTCAGTGGCAAGGTGAATGACACAAAGAGGTATCAGTCTTTTGTTTATTAACTACTAGCTGCTTCAGTACATGGGCCATTTGGATACTCCCTTCCAACACAAGTTTCCCTGAATTACACAGACAGGAATTGTCTCTCCAACATATCCTGGACTCTTGCAACCCCCCTGTTCCCACTGCCTCACCTTACCTTTCCCCTTCCCTCTTCTGTCCACACCAGTCCTTCTCTGTCCAATCTGTGTACTGTCTTCTCCCACCACTACCCCATGTGTGCACTTGTGTGCATGCATGTGGGCCCAACCACCCACTCACCAACCCCCCAACCCCCCCCCCCCCCCACCACACACACACACCCACACACTCTTCTTTTGAACCCCTCTCCCCTCCCTTCCTCACTGTTTGTCTTCACCTTTCTGCCCTCCTCCAGTTTTTCTCCTCATCCCTCTTCCTGCATTTCTTTGTGCTGTAACCTCTGTACTATTTTCATCTTGTTGTCCAACCATTAAGTCATCTGTCCAAAAACCTGCCTCTTTCGCACTATCCCTTGCCCATCTCCATCTGCTCACGCAACTGCTTTCAATAGTAGAGTATCAATAATTAGTCTTGCAGTGGCCATGAGTGTGTGTGTTTTGGTGTCTGTGTGGTTTTGTGTGTAAATATATGTACTTTTGCTAGAAAATGAGCAAGTGCTTGAAAGCTCGTGTGAATGCTGTTTTCTGTTATATGTATCTGTGTTCCATGCATCAATCTGCTATAGGTGAGTGGTCGTCTTTCCCTTATTTTACAAATTGCTCCACCCAGGAATTTCCACTATTATCCTACTCCTGCATTACCTTTATTTGATTTTTGCAGAAAGCTTTTCCAACAACCAATATACATACTGAAGTTGTGTTCTATTTCAGGATTTGGTATCCACATATGGAACAATGACAGTTGTGTCATGTGTATGTGGCCTGAGAACATAGCTTCAAGAGGAGCTTCAAAATTCACTTCTTGTATTAACTCTATTTGGTTTCTTGCCTCACTTGTCCACAAAACCTGTTCTTCCTGTCACAATGCTTCACCAATTCCCATTACATATGACTTTAACCTTTCATTGTCCAAAAAATTGTTATTTTAAAAATGAAAGATATTTAGGCAAGACAATAAAATCTGCTGTACAAGTCATTGTGAATTTTCTTAAAGGACAAAATGCCGCCCCCCCCCCCCCCCCAGCTTATTCATTTCCATAACCATGTACCCAATTAAGGGGTTGGACATCCTACACTGTGATGTACAGAATGCCAAATTTGTATTAATTGGCAACTACATTCTCCTGAATTCTCCCTGCTCGGTGATCTAACTGGGGGACTGTTTTACTCCTGGAATATTTTACCCAAAAGGATCTTCTCATCATTATACTATACAGTATAGTGCAGGTTTTCTGGAAAAATATCCATTCATAGTGGTGACATAGCAAAGTCATGTAGTTAATGTTACAAGGCCAGATCAGTCAGTCCTTCAAGCCACTGCCCGGCCACAATAATTGGTTAAGAGTGTAAGTTATTGTTGGACACAGAGACTTAAGTGTCTGTGGCGAATCTGTACCTCCTGGGTAAGAGGAAATTGCAACCTCCACCTTATATGTTTTCCAGGGTAACATGAGAATATGTAAGTTTTGTCTGTGTAGGCGAGGGCTACTGAGCAATCTTGGGGTTTGATATCTTAAACAGACTTTATGCGAAAACTATTTTTCAATGGGACATTGTTCTGACTGGGGGTTACTGCTACCAGTGATATACTGTTGCAAACTTCTCCTGTCATGAGGGCATACCCAATTAAACTGCCTACAAAGATGTTAAGATTCATTTCCAACGATGAAGACAAGGCACAGAGAAATTACTTTGTGTGAGCATCGATACAGATCAACTGACTAATATCTTGTGTTTGGTAGAGCTATTGGCGGAGAGTGACAAATTAGATACATCGTGATGTTTTATATGATGGTGCATTGGACGCATATGGGAAGGGGATGGGGAACACATGATTCCTACCAATGTGGATAATTTCAGTGCTGATGAAGTGATTTTGGCAAAAGGATTGTTACTTGCCAATTTGGAAGTTCTGAATCAGAATCATTTAGACATGTCAAGTATGGTCCTCAGCCATCACTGAACCACCAGTACAGTTGCATTACATGCAAAAATTGAGCATTTGAAAGAACGCAGGATAACGATGGAAAAGCTATTAGTAGAATTTGTAGATTTATTCAGTCCACATTGGCCATTGTCAACTAAACTCATAACAGAGCACAGGGTATTGATTATGGATGAATCTCTTGCATATAGGAAACCATATAGGGTAATCCCTCATTTACAGCCAATAACAAAAGAGTTTATTAATCAGTAATTGAATGATGGCATAATAGAAAAAAGTAATAGGCTGTGGGGAGCAGTGGTTGTTATTTTAACCAAAAAGTTGTCAGATGACACAAGGAAGTATAGGTTCTGTTGTGATTTTCGCTATTTGAATGCTAGAATGGTTACGGATGCATGTCTGATACGAAATATTACAGAAACACAGGGCAACTTGGGCCACTGCAAATACTTTTCCACAATGGACCTACAGTGTGGCTACCATCAGTTGGAAGTAGTGTCAGAGGACCAGCCGAAGAATGTATTTACAGTCCCTTCAGCCATTACCAATATCGGCAAATTCCATTTGGTTTAAGGAATGCATCAGGCCATATTTCAACAATTTCTGGATGGAGTGTAAATACACTCCTGGAAATTGAAATAAGAACACCGTGAATTCATTGTCCCAGGAAGGGGAAACTTTATTGACACATTCCTGGGGTCAGATACATCACATGATCACACTGACAGAACCACAGGCACATAGACACAGGCAACAGAGCATGCACAATGTCGGCACTAGTACAGTGTATATCCACCTTTCGCAGCAATGCAGGCTGCTATTCTCCCATGGAGACGATCGTAGAGATGCTGGATGTAGTCCTGTGGAACGGCTTTCCATGCCATTTCCACCTGGCACCTCAGTTGGACCAGCGTTCGTGCTGGACGTGCAGACCGCGTGAGACAACGCTTCATCCAGTCCCAAACATGCTCAATGGGGGACAGATCCGGAGATCTTGCTGGCCAGGGTAGTTGACTTACACCTTCTAGAGCACGTTGGGTGGCACGGGATACATGCGGACGTGCATTGTCCTGTTGGAACAGCAAGTTCCCTTGCCGGTCTAGGAATGGTAGAACGATGGGTTCGATGACGGTTTGGATGTACCGTGCACTATTCAGTGTCCCCTCGACGATCACCAGTGGTGTACGGCCAGTGTAGGAGATCGCTCCCCACACCATGATGCCGGGTGTTGGCCCTGTGTGCCTCGGTCGTATGCAGTCCTGATTGTGGCGCTCATCTGCACGGCGCCAAACACGCATACAACCATCATTGGCACCAAGGCAGAAGCGACTCTCATCGCTGAAGACGACACGTCTCCATTCGTCCCTCCATTCACGCCTGTCGCGACACCACTGGAGGCGGGCTGCACGATGTTGGGGCGTGAGCGGAAGACGGCCTAACGGTGTGCGGGACCGTAGCCCAGCTTCATGGAGACGGTTGCGAATGGTCCTCGCCGATACCCCAGGAGCAACAGTGTCCCTAATTTGCTGGGAAGTGGCGGTGCGGTCCCCTACGGCACTGCGTAGGATCCTACGGTCTTGGCGTGCATCCGTGCGTCGCTGCGGTCCGGTCCCAGGTCGACGGGCACGTGCACCTTCCGCCGACCACTGGCGACAACATCGATGTACTGTGGAGACCTCATGCCCCACGTGTTGAGCAATTCGGCGGTACGTCCACCCGGCCTCCCGCATGCCCACTATACGCCCTCGCTCAAAGTCCGTCAACTTCACATACGGTTCACGTCCACGCTGTCGCGGCATGCTACCAGTGTTAAAGACTGCGATGGAGCTCCGTATGCCACGGCAAACTGGCTGACACTGACGGCGGCGGTGCACAAATGCTGCGCAGCTAGCGCCATTCGATGGCCAACACCGCGGGTCCTGGTGTGTCCGCTGTGCCGTGCGTGTGATCATTGCTTGTACAGCCCTCTCGCAGTGTCCGGAGCAAGTATGGTGGGTCTGACACACCGGTGTCAATGTGTTCTTTTTTCCATTTCCAGGAGTGTATGTTTATAGCTGCTTCAGTACATATTTGGATGACATTAATGTGTAGTTGAAGGATATGAAAGAACATGGACAATGATTGAAAGAAGTTTTTAAGAGGTTGCATTCAGCACACTTGATACTGTGTACTGAGAACTGCCATTTTCTGTTAACAGAAGTAAATACTTAGGACATGTGATCAACCAGTACGGTGTAAAAACCAATCCAAGATTGATACATGCAGTGCTTAGTTTCATGCCACTGCCGACAAGTAAAGAGCTAAAGTCATTTTTAGAATTGGGTAATTACTATAGAACATTTGTGATATGATTTGCGGATATTGCAAGAGCACTGATACAGTTTTTGAAGAAAGGTGTGAAGTTCCAGTGGATGGCTGAATGTCAAGCCATATTTGAGAAGAAACTTTCTGCAGATCAAAACTGTGTGCCGGACTGAGACTCGAACTCAGGACCTTTGCCTTTTTGGATAAGCACTCTACCCAAGAATGATTCATGACCTACTCCCATAGCTTTACTTCTGCCAGTACCTCATCTCCTGCCCTTCAAAAGATTTGGAAGGTAGCACATGAGGAATTGGCAGAAGTAAAGCTGTGAGAACGGCTCATGAGTTGTGCTCAGGTAGCTAAGTTGGTAGAGCATTTGCCCACAGAAAGCAAAGTTTCTGATTTTGAATCTCGATCTTTTGACGGCCAGGAAGATTCATATCAGCACACACTTCAGTGCAGAGTGAAAAATTCATTCTGGGCACATTTGAGAAGTTGAAAGCAGCTCTAACAACTATCCCTGTATAAGCATTCCCGGATTATTTATTTTGTTGCATGAAGCTTCCAACCATTTGCTAGTGTGTGTTCTAATCCAAGAAGTGCAGGGTGGAGAACACTCAGTGGCTTATGCATCAAGGCAATTGAATAAGACAGAAGAATTACTGAACCATGGAAAAGGAAATGCAGAGTTTGATATATGGTGTCATATTTCAGGTGTTACCTATACACTAAGAAATTCAAAGTATTAATAGACCATGCAATGTTAGAATTGTTTTTAGGTTTAAAAGCAGGAGATGAGGTACTGGCTGAAGTAAAGCTGTGGCGACAGGTCATGAATCATTCTTGGGTAGAGCGCTTATCCAAAAAGGCAAAGGTCCTGAGTTCAAGTCTCAATCCAGCACATAGTTTTGATCTGCAGAAAGTTTCTTCTCAAATGTGGCTTGACATTCAGCCATCCACTGGAACTTCACATCTTTCTTCAAAAACTGTATCAGTGCTCCTGCAATATCCGCAAATTAAGTGAATTAACTTCGAAGTGATTCAGAAACTGGGTAGGAGATATGGTAACACAGATGGGCTGAGCAAGAAGATTGGCATAATATGAGCACTTGGTTGTAGTCTTGTGGAATGGCAGAAGGCACAAATTGCTGATGCAGACTGAAAGCTATTCAAAACAAAGCCACACTTTGCCATTCATGATGTCTTGTTGTGTAGAACAACAAAACTTGAGCTGCACATTCTGGTGCCTGCTGCATTACATGGGGAAGTATTAAAAGAAGCACATTGACCACATGCTATTTGGAAACAGAAGACGCAGGACACCAGATTGTAGAGTAGCCAGACATTATTCGTGCAGGATGCAGAAACAGTATATGGATCAGTATGTGAGAAATTATGTGCCATGAGTATCAAGCAGCATCGCTTCAGAGGTTACCGGAGGCAACCAGACCATTTGAGATCACTGGGATGGACACCTTAGGTCCGTTTAGCCAGGTACCACTGGGTAATCACTACATTCTATTATCTATCATTTTGCACTGTATGTGACAATGATTACCATTCCAAATCATCAAATGAGTACAGTAGTGCAGGAAATGGTAGACAATTGGTTGTTGAAGTTTTAACAGTGTAGGAAAAGACAGATAGCTGCTTACTGTAAAGAAGACATGTTAAGTTGCAGACACACACAATTAAAAGACTCTTACATAAAGCTTTCGGTGACAGCCTTGATCAGAAAAAGAGAAACACAAACCGTTCATACACACAAGCAAGGAAACCTCATGCACACATGACTGCCAACTCCAGCACCTTGGTCCGGAATAAAACTATCACGTGGGATGCAAGCAGCAATCTGGAGGGGGCGGGGAAGGTGAAGGGATAGTAGTGTACTTGTGGGGAGAGAGATGAATACTGTCTGGTAGAGTGTGCAGGGACTAGAATGCCAAAAAGTGCAGCATCACAAGGTTCTGGGACAGAGAGATGGAGAAAAAAAGTTGCAAAAAAGGAGAGGTGCAGGGAAATATGGGCAGTTGCATTCACAGGTGACAGCAAATAAACACTGTGAGAGATGAGGCTCAGGAGGAGATGACAGGACAGAGAGGATGGAAACTTTTGGGTGGAGGGTGTGGAGACAGTAAGTTATCGTAGGTTGGCAGCAGGAAAATTACGAGAGCAGAGAAAGTGTTATAAGAATAATTTCCATCTGCGCTGGTGGTGGATGGAAGGATCCAGATGGCTCAGGTAGTGAAGCAGCCATTTTCATCAAGTATGTTATATTCAGCTGCATGTTGTGTCACAGTGTGGTCTACTCTGCATTTTGCCACAGTTTGGTGGTGGCTGTTCTCCTGGTGGACAGCTGTTTGGTAGTCATATCAATATAAAAAGCTGTGCAATGACTGCAGCAGAGCTGGTAAATGACATGATTGCCTTCACAGGTGGCCTGGCCCTTGATCTGGTAGGATAAACCTGTGACAGGACTGGAATATGAAATGCTGGGTGGATGGACGGGGCAGGCCTTGCACTTGGGCCTTCCATAAGGATATGATTGTTGTGGCAAGGGTTTGGGATTGGGAGTGGTATAGGGATGGACTAGGATGATGTGGAGGTTGGGTGGGTGACAGAATATCACTTTAGGAGGGGTGAGAAGTATCTTGGGTAGGATGTCCTCATTTCAGGGCATGATAGGTAACCAAAGCCCTGGCAGGGCTCAGTTGTTCCAGTCCAGGATGGTATTGGGTGATGAAAGGAACACTCCTTTGTGGCTGGTTCTAAGTGGTGGTGGGAGGATTGGAGGTGTGAGGGGAAATGACATGGGAGATCTGTTTCTGGCTGGCCAGGCTGTACGGGAAGGATTTTTTGGTGTGAAAAGGTTTGACAGCTGTCAAAATGCTGGTGTGGTTGGTGGGTTTCATGTGGATAGAGGTGCGGATGGAGCCATCAGAGAGGAGTTGGTCAATGTCTAAGAAGGTGGCACGCTGGCTAGAGAAGGACCACGTGAGGTGGATGGGAGAGAAGGTGTTGAGGTTGTGAGGGAACAAAGACCCTGAGTCCAGACCATGAAGGTATCATCAGTGAACCTGAACCAGACCAGGGGTTTGGTGTTTTGGGAGACTACGATGGTCTTCTGTAGATGGCCCATAAAAAGGTTGACATAGGAAAGTGCCATATGTGTGCCCATGTCTCTGATTTGTTTTTCTGTCTTCCCTTCAAAGGAGAAATAGCTGCGTGTTAGGATAAAATTAGTAAGAAGTATGGAGGAATGAGCTAGTGAGTCTGGAGTCTAAAGGGCGTTGGGAAATGTAGTGAGTCTGGAGTCTGAAGGATGTTGGGAAAGGTAGTGTTCGGTAGCGGTAAGACTCCAGGCATAAGGTATGACGGTGTATTGGGAGGTGGTATCAACAGTGATGAGTAGGTACCCAGAAGGTAAAGGGGTGGAGATGGTGGAGAGTTGGTAAAGGAAGTAGTTGGTGTCTTTGACATGAAAGAGTAGATTACAGGCAATTGGCTGGATGTGTTGGTCAACGAGGGCTGAAATTCTTTCAGTGGTGGCACAATAACCAGCCATAATGGGGTGTCCAGGGTTGTTGGGTTTGTGGATTTTGGTGAGGATGTAGAAGGTGGATGTGTAGGGTGTCATATGGGGTCAGAAGAGAAATGGATTCAGGGGAGAGGTTTTGGGAAGGGCCTGGGGTGTTAAGCAAGGATTGGAGGTTGTGTTGGACTTTGGGATGGGATCACTTTGGCAGAGTTTACTAGTGGAGGAGTCAGATAACTTATGAAGGCCTTCTGCCAGGTAGTCACTGTGATTCATAACAACAGTGGTGGAGTCTTTGTCTGCAGCTAAGGTGATTAGGTCAGGATTTGTTTTGAGGTTGTGTATAGCTATTCTCTCTTCTAATGAAAGATTGTTGTTCTGAGGAAGGGACCTGGGGAAGGGTGGTGAGGCTAAGTTGGAGATAAGGAATTCCTGGAAGGTGACCAGCAGGTGGTTAGGTGAGTGGGTGGGTGAGGTGGGGATAATGGCTGAATGAAGGTACAAGCTGGTAGAGGCAGTGTTCTGAAATGGGTACTCTTCTATAAAGGTCAGGAAATATGGTTCCATTGAGCAAAAGGTGCTGGGCCAAAAATTTCAAAAATTAGATTTATTAAAAATTCCTTAATGACAGGTTTTTTTCATTCGTTGGTACTTACTCACTACAAACACAAAGGCACCTAATTTCTACTTAAATTTTACATCAGCCTCAATCACTCTAAAGGAATTCATCATTCCAATAATTAAGAAGGATTCACTTTGGATTATTAAAAAAATCATTTAAGCAAATATATAAAAAACAGGCATTCAGTTTAACAATTAAAAAAAACTTTCAATAAAATCTGACAGTGGGCTAAATTTCAAGGGAACAACTGTCATCCCAATAGAATGTTCAACACAAGTTACTCTTGAACAAAGATAGCTTAACCAACACTGGTTGCCAATAGAATCTCATTAACTAGAACATGGGAGATTCTTAAAATGGCCAACAAAAATTCGCAATTCTTGACAAAATAAAACTAAATCAGTTATTACAAAATTATAGAAAAGATTACAGAGACCAACATATCCAGTTTACAAACAGCAATGGTTTTCCTTTTTTACATCCAGTACAGGCTTCTTTTGAGTGCACCCTTTACCCTTGGGCATGCAGCATGGTCAAGCCTGTCTCAGGTTACCTGCTGTCACAAAAAATCCGGCAGTCACACAGAAGGCAAATAAGCAGGCTTCTTGAACACAGGGAGATGTGACATTAGTTTAATAAACTTGACACACACACACACACACACACACACACAACTTCCTCTCACACTATTGGATAATTCAGAAAAACAGTCTTCGAGAAAAATTTCTGAGGCCACAATATTGTAATAACAGCTTCTCCCCTGTTGAACTCAAATACTTGACGGTTAAGCAAAAGGTTCCTGACCCATCAGCACACCCCACAATTACTATTTGAAGTTAATGGTAAAAATTTTAACTGCTGAATATGTTTAACAAAATTAGCATGTCGCTACAAGCCCACACAGTTCCCAAGTACAGCTCATCAAGTTATCAGTAGTCTGTATCCACAATGATGTCCTGCTGGATGACAAGGATGCACACACCCTTGTCTCAGCCAAAAGTCCAAATATACCAAGACTGAACACAGTGCCCACTTTGTGGCCATATCTTGCTACTTCTGCACGCCACTGTCCAGAGCAGCTGCCATCACCAGAGCATCCTACACCTCCTTGACAACAATCAACCGACGTCGTTGTTAACCAATTTAGAGTCTGGTCCCACTTCCTTGGGGAGCCAGCATGGAGCACGTTATCATGATTTCACACGGGATACTCTACCTGTGCTGCTAGAATATGTGCCTTTACAAGTACGACACAACATGTGGTTCATGCACAATGGTGCTCCTGCATGTTTCAGTTGGAGTGTTCGTACGCTTCTCAACAACAGATTTGGTGACCGAGGGATTGGTAGAGGCGGACCAATTCCATGGCCTCCACGCTCTCCTGACCTCAACCCTCTTGACTTTCATTTATGGGGGCATTTGAAAGCTCTTGTCTACGCAACCCCGGTACCAAATGTAGAGACTCTTCATGCTCGTATTGTGGATGGCTGTGATACAATACGCCATTCTCGAGGGCTGCATCAGCGCATCAGGGATTCCATGCGATGGAGGGTGGATGCATGTATCCTCGCTAACGGAGGACATTTTGAACATTTCCTGTAACAAAGTGTTTGAAGTCACGCCGGTACGTTCTGTTGCTGTGTGTTTCCATTCCATGATTAATGCGATTTGAAGAGAAGTAATAAAATGGGCTCTAACATGGAAAGTAAGCGTTTCCGGACACATGTCCACATAACATATTTTCTTTCTTTGTGTGTGAGAAATGTTTCCTGAAAGTTTGGCCGTACCTTTTTGTAACACCCTGTATATATGAGACTACCAACTAAATGTCCCCCAGGATGAGCAGCCACTGCCAAACTGTGGCCAAAAGGAGAAAGTAGGCCACTACAAGCAGCTAAATATAACACACTTTATTTCAATGGCTGCTTCGCTAAGCAAGCCATCTGGATCCTTCCCTCCACCACCAGCTTTTCTGAACTGCACATATGGGAGTTAACCTTAGAAGACCTTCTCCGCTCCTGTAATAATCCCGGCCTCAACCTACGGTAACATACTGTCCCCACACCTTCCACTCAGCAGTTTCCTCCCTCTCTGTCCTATCATCTCCTCCCCATACTCATCTCCTTCTCTGTTTATTTGCCGCCCCCTGGCAATACACCTGTTCGTCTTTCTCCACTCCTTTCCTTTTTTGCACCTTTTTACCCCACCTAACTGCCCCACAACCTCATGACACTGCACTTATTGGCATTCTAGTCCTTGCACAGTGCACCAGTGTTCGCCTCTGTCCCCACCTGTACGCTACTATCCCTTCCCCTTCCCTGCGCTCTCCAGATTGCTGTTTGCATCCCATGTGATAGTTGCATTCTGGCCCGAGATGCTGGAGTTGATGGTCATGTGTGCATAAGATGTGCATGCTTATGTTTATGAATGGAGTTTGTTTCTCTTTTGCTGACGGAGACTGTGGCCAGAAGCTTAATGTAAGTGTCTTTTAATTGTGCCTGTCTGCAACTTACTGTATCTTCTTTATGTAAGCAGCAATCTGTATTTCCCTACATTGTTGATATTCGTACCTAGAGTTGTTTGGTTGTTGAAGTTTCACATCCTGGAAATGACATTCATGGATCAGGGCACTAACTTCAATGAGAGAGAATTAAATAACCATGTCACATGTGTCTGGAAACTTAAGAAGTATTCCATCGCACATGCAGACTAAGAAGATGATTAAACACATTCATTAAAAGTTTGGGAAGTGCTGAGCTTTTACGTCACGAGTCACTATAATGATTGGGATATTTACTGGAAATATGTTGTGGCTGTATGTGATTCAAATGTGCATGACAGCACTGGTCTCTTATCATACAAGGTAATGTAAGGAAAGGAGGTACTACTGTTTGACATTATTTAGCCAAAGGTAGGAAAAAAACAGGAAGAACTGTATGGATCTTTGCTAGAACATTAAAGGATGTGTGAACATCAGGAGAAAATGGAACAGTATAGTGGTAAGTTTTGAGTGTATAAGGTTGGCCAGTGGGTGATGGCAACTTGCCTACATACATCCATGGGTACGAGGAATAAATTTATTATGCTATGTCAGGGGTGGCAAGAAGTTGTGCAAATTACAGAACCAGTAAATGTTAAATTGCAATTGACAACACCGACAACTATTGTCCACATGAAGTGCACTCAATTTTTGAATGCACGCTGGATACTTTACCACAGGTACCAGCACCGCTACATGGGTAGAAGGTAGGGGGGGCAAAAAGGGAATAAGGATATAGAAACCCGTGTTCGAGACATCTTACACACTGAGATCAAGGAAGTAGATAGTTACATGTGCCTTTTTATGGTTAATTATGTAGGAAATAAAGGTTCCATGGCAAACCTTGTGGAACATTATGTTTGTTCATTTTTCTTGTTTTGCTGTTTTACTGTTCATTATTACAGGCAGATTTATGGTGATGTACTTTGTAATAGTAATAAGGATGGTAAGTGATTGTGTATGGAACTGGGTAAGACACGGATGTTTTGGCATAACAGGAGGATTTATATCATTCATGGTGGGTAATACGTTATGAGCATCCAGAATTTTCAAGAGTGGCGGGGATAGTGTTGTGGCTTGCTTTCCCCAGGTGGCATTACAAACAAGGACAACAATGACATATGTCATAATTCAGGCAGTGCTACACTTTTTCAGTGAGGAAGTGGCAGAAACATTGCAAAACCAGCAACTGGGAGGGAGGGTTACTGTTCTCCAGACAGGAGGATGTCATCCTAACCTGTCATCTTTGGTGCTGAAGTTGACATACAACATGTGGGAATGAGGTACAGAGGCTGGAGGAGATATTGCTACATTGAAAGAGAGGATGGCTGGATGCACATGAGTAGGCTGCTGAAGGTATTCGGGACCAGAGATACTGATGATATTCGAGAATGGGAACAGCCAACAGGAACAAAGCTATAACTAAGTGGCATACCACACAACTGAGAAACTTGAAAGAAGCCATGCTGAATAACACTTGAATGTTGCAAGAGCTAACAACAAAACTGATGGGGTGTGTGAAAGCAACCATGAGCATGGTGAATCAAGATCTGAATGTGATACAGACCTACCTACATCTGTTACAGTACTAGAATGGCTAGAAGATGCTAGATGAAGGTAACAGCATTACAGGTCATCCGCCATATAGTACATGGGAAGTTGTCTTGTTACCCCCAGAACAATTCATGGTTGGCCAACGGAAAGTTCACGAGAAACTAACAGTGGAACTGCAACATGTAGCTAAACTGAATGGGCAACGCTTGTTGTCATTTGATCCCATTGCTGCAACAGGAATCAGCATTAATAGAGCCCAACTCTATATACTAATTCCATTTTCCATGGCAAGTATTGATACATGGTACAAATTTTCACAGTCCCTTTCCAGCTCATCCACTGTTATGGAATAAAGGACTAATTCAAACAGAATTATTTCCACGACAGTCCGCTGCCTGACACCAGCCACCAGCCTAATGAAGCCACACCCTCCCATATACCCTGACCTATCACAGTCAGCTTACCTGCCACGATAGAGTCCATACACTCCTAACTCTACATTAATTAAAAAAAACCTTTCTTGATGTTGAGTAGCAAACTGAAATCTGCTCCTGTTATTGGCTCTGATATATATGCTACAGTAACTTTCCACTGACACTTCTTGCTCCCTGGGAATCATAAAGAAATAACCACTGGAGAATTTGTTGTTCCACTGATCTGGAACCAGAGATGCGCTCTAGCAAAACTACAGTTCGGTAGTTTTGGTGCAGTAGATAAATGACAGAGTAAATGGCAGGATTACTGGTAGTATTGGTAGGGAAAGAAATATAAATAAATGTTAAGATAGAATCGGGAGCTGACAACCTTCTCCCCCCCCCCCCCTCCGCCCCTTCCCCTTTCTTCATGCAATTTGAACTGCACATCATTCAATGTTTGTCTATTGCATACTTTATATACTTACAGAATATACATTTCCTTTTGTGAGTAATAAGAATTAGTTGATGCAAGTATAGTTTATATGCCCAATCATTAAAAGTACGTGTAACCGATTCATCATGACCAAAGGCAAGAGTTTCTTGCTGTTATTGATAAATGCAAAAGTTGTGTATGAATAACACAAACATGTTTTATATTAAGTCAAACAAAGTATTGAAGCAATGTTTGATATACCTTTTCAGTTTCTTTACAATAATACGTAAAGAAAGTAATCGTTATGAGGTACCCAGTAGGTATGCTATGCAACTAACGTATAGGTAATGTGGCAATGACCTTAATTGACCAAAGCTACTAGAAAAACTACTGTAGTCTATGCTTACTTATGATGCTCTATGGTAGCCTGCAGTAGTTTTACTATTCTATCTGGAACCCATTGTATCAGTGCTACTTCAAGTGTTCATAACAACTGGAAGGTGGATGGAGCGACCTTGATATCTTGCATCATAGATCACAGTTTTGATCAAGTTGGCTAATCACATATGTGAACTTTGTTTTATTGCTCGTTATTCCACTACAGAAAAAACAAATGCTCTCAGGTGTGTTTTTTGGATTCCGTGGCCTAAAATCGGCAGTAAACGCAGGGCCACTTGCAAGATTAAACCTATGTGTGATCCAACCCTAATATGGACTGATGCAGATGAAAAGATCAAACCTATGTGAGATCCAAACCTGATGTGAGTGATGCAGATGAAATTTTGACTGGGGAGGCTTGTATGTTACTCTTTCCTTCTTCCTAGTATCTTTTAACTGTCTATAAATTCTTGTCCTCGATTGCCGACTTGATTTACACATATACACTTTATGATCATAAAAGGGGGTCACCACTGAAGTTAATGCAGAATGCTAAACTTCTTTACCAATTATTAACATTTATAACGTAACTGAGATAACGAGAATATCTAATCAAATAATTTACATTCACAAAAAAGGAAAACAGACTAAATCAGAGCTGTCAGAAACACAACTGTATTTCACTTCATTAGAACGCATTTACTTTCAGTGCTGCTACATCGGCTCACTGTCATCCATCACAAATGTAAACAATCTATGTTATCTTCTCTATGTCTCATTTCATTTTAACTCTGTTTGCACTTTCAGTTGTCACATGATGAGCAAAGAAACTCAAAGCCAGTTTGGTAGTTCATGACAAAATAAATATAATATTGCAGAACATTAGCAAGTACTTCCTATGTAATAATAAGTTCTCTTTGTAACATTAACTTGTCCCATACAAACAAGTATAGCACAATTAAGAGTGTTGTTGGCTGGATATTTCCTAACTTTTTCATTTTGAAATTTGGTGGCCTAATGTGCGAGGGTCTTTATTGAAAAATTTCTGTTTCCAAGTATTTTTACTGTCTGCAAAGTACCTGTTATTCCATACAGAAATTTTTAAAATATGCCAGTCATGTCAGATGTTATGACCAATCATGTGCGACTGCTGCTGAGCTTTCTCAGCTTGTCAAGTTATGCTTGGAGCTCGATACACATTAAACAGCTGTATAGTCTGCATTGCAAGAAAGCAACTAACAGATACTTTCAATTTCACCACTGCAATGACAATCAATTTTAAAGGCGGAAGTTCGAAAGGCATATACACTCCTGGAAATGGAAAAAAGAACACATTGACACCGGTGTGTCAGACCCACCATACTTGCTCCGGACACTGCGAAAGGGCTGTACAAGCAATGATCACACACACGGCACAGCGGACACACCAGGAACCGCGGTGTTGGCCGTCGAATGGCGCTAGCTGCGCAGCATTTGTGCACCGCCGCCGTCAGTGTCAGCCAGTTTGCCGTGGCATACGGAGCTCCATCGCAGTCTTTAACACTGGTAGCATGCCGCGACAGCGTGGACGTGAACCGTATGTGCAGTTGACGGACTTTGAGCGAGGGCGTATAGTGGGCATGCGGGAGGCCGGGTGGACGTACCGCCGAATTGCTCAACACGTGGGGCGTGAGGTCTCCACAGTACATCGATGTTGTCGCCAGTGGTCGGCGGAAGGTGCACGTGCCCGTCGACCTGGGACCGGACCGCAGCGACGCACGGATGCACGCCAAGACCGTAGGATCCTACGCAGTGCCGTAGGGGACCGCACCGCCACTTCCCAGCAAATTAGGGACACTGTTGCTCCTGTGGTATCGGCAAGGACCATTCGCAACCGTCTCCATGAAGCTGGGCTACGGTCCCGCACACCGTTAGGCCGTCTTCCGCTCACGCCCCAACATCGTGCGGCCCGCCTCCAGTGGTGTCGCGACAGGCGTGAATGGAGGGACGAATGGAGACGTGTCGTCTTCAGCGATGAGAGTCGCTTCTGCCTTGGTGCCAATGATGGTCGTATGCGTGTTTGGCGCCGTGCAGGTGAGCGCCACAATCAGGACTGCATACGACCGAGGCACACAGGGCCAACACCCGGCATCATGGTGTGGGGAGCGATCTCCTACACTGGCCGTACACCACTGGTGATCGTCGAGGGGACACTGAATAGTGCACGGTACATCCAAACCGTCATCGAACCCATCGTTCTACCATTCCTAGACCGGCAAGGGAACTTGCTGTTCCAACAGGACAATGCACGTCCGCATGTATCCCGTGCCACCCAACGTGCTCTAGAAGGTGTGTAAGTCAACTACCCTGGCCAGCAAGATCTCCGGATCTGTCCCCCATTGAGCATGTTTGGGACTGGATGAAGCGTTGTCTCACGCGGTCTCCACGTCCAGCACGAACGCTGGTCCAACTGAGGCGCCATGTGGAAATGGCATGGAAAGCCGTTCCACAGGACTACATTCAGCATCTCTACGATCGTCTCCATGGGAGAATAGCAGCCTGCATTGCTGCGAAAGGTGGATATACACTGTACTAGTGCCGACATTGTGCATGCTCTGTTGCCTGTGTCTATGTGCCTGTGGTTCTGTCAGTGTGATCATGTGATGTATCTGACCCCAGGAATGTGTCAATAAAGTTTCCCCTTCCTGGGACAATGAATTCACGGTGTTCGTATTTCAATTTCCAGGAGTGTATTTAACTTCAGTTGTTGAGTATGGTGAGTGGTAGATATTTTTAAGTAGAATAAAGAGATGGATAAAACATTTTAAGGGTAGAAATGCTGTTATTGTAGACTGGTTTCACACGGGTAATCTTGATCTACTACAAGAGACAAGAACGTCCAATGAGTGAATAAACTGAACAGGAGAAACAGACATATTTTTGTAAGGGAAATTGTGGACACCCTTCATATGGATGTAAAGTTGTTCAGCAGATAATATACTCAGCCAGTGCTAGTACAGTACTGTGAAGCACCCACCATCTGAAATAACCTGAACAGTCATGTTACTTTTTAAGCATTATTCCACAAGAGACAAATTGAACAGAGAGTAGTTGATTGTATTAATGTAGCACAAAGAGAACCAAATAGCAATAACAGGAAGACATGTAAATCATTGGAAGTAAAGTTGACAATATAAGTACACCAACAACAAGATACAATTCTGAAATTATTGTGTAACAGTATTGTCTTAAAAATTTTTAAAATTACAAAGCATTAATGTAAAGAGAGAGAGAGAGAGAAAATTCATTTGGCTGGTTGAAAAACTGTATTACAGATCAGTAATACTGATAAATGACTAACACGCCTGCTTGGACAAATGTGCATTAAAATGCAAAAGCATGTTGGCTGTTATCAGGAAATCATGTTAACAAAAATTATGCATTGCTCTTGTTCCAGGGTATCTACTGTGAATGTAAAACAAAAGATTTTAGAAAGTTAGGACATTGGTGCAGGGTGTAATGTAAGAATACAGCAGTACTCATGAATACAGCAGTACTCATTTAGTTGGTTAAAGGATTGAATTAAACCCAATATTACGTAACGCTGTTGCATTTTGTTTGAACACTGCCTGCAGGAAATGTTCTTTTGGTCCTGCTCACTGGCATAGTTGTAGGCCACAGGAGGTGTGGATTTGAGAAGTTTCAGTTTAACGTAAATTACAAACTTTTCTTGTACAAATGCATTCTGATGTGTAGAGAGAGAGGCTTGAAACCACTTCAACATCCCCCCAATTGCCCACATAAGGCATGTTATTGACAAGTGATTCAACACAGAATTTCTTTCAGAACAATGATGAGATTGGAGTTCACAAACGGTGAAAGATGCTACTATTGGCCACCAGCTGCAGCCATGGCTAGTGCTATATGTCAAACTATACAGTATAAAAATCTTGAATTACTGGCAGAATTTATTGTAAAACATATTTGAAAAAAAAAGTATGAAATTTCAGGTTCCCAGCAGTTGGAAGCTTTCACAAAGCTTTAGTTTGGAGTATTACATTGTCCTCAGCACAACACACCTTAGAATTTTACTGTAATTTGATAAAATGGAATAAGAGTTAACATGAATAAATCTATTAATAACTGAATTGTAACAGAAAGATAAAGTGAATGATACATTTGGTTAAAAAAGATAGTTGCTTCAAGAAACAGATTTGGAAAAACTTAAAATCTGACTGCAAAATCTGTCTAAATAACAGTTACCTCACATTTTGAACAATTTCCAAGTAGGTGTGTTATCTACATGAACAGTTCCAATATCAATAACTTAAGGAGGGAGATATCCTTTGTCTAAAATGGCTCTGAGCACTATGGGACTTAACATCTATGGTCATCAGTCCCCTAGAACTTAGAACTACTTAAACCTAACTAACCTAAGGACATCATACAACACCCAGTCATCACGAGGCAGAGAAAATTCCTGACCCCGCCGGGAAGAATATCCTTTGTCTACAAGAGCTATGTTGTGGAACGGGTTCAGATTTTGCTTCCTGTAACACATACTTTAAACAAAGCCAGGGTCGTAATTGTGGCACTGTAAGCATCAAAAGTACATAAAAACTGGTGTACAGGTCTTTTCTGCACCAACTGAATGATCAGACTTGACTGAAATGTTGGCAATGTTTCCACATTCGTGCAGTGGTGCTGCAACCCTGCTAGGCTTTATGTACATTACCCACAAATACTTAACTTTCATATAGCATCCAGCATATTGCCTGGGTTGAGAAAGACAGCAAAGCATGCTCATCTTTTTGAGAACAGCAAGAGGGGACACTTTATGAATATTGTTGAGAAATTTTTGAGATTCGAAGTAAGCACTCGTTACCATCCCTAGATCTGGAGCACTACACTGTCTTATCTATAAATGAATCAAACCATCAATATTGCAAAAAGCCACACCATAAGATGCAAATTAATTATTATACAGGGTGGTCCATTGATAGTTGACCGGGCCAAGTATCTCACAAAATAAGCATCAAACGAAAAAACTACAAAGAACGAAACTCGTGTAGCTTGAAGGAGGAAATCAGATAGCGCTATGGTTGGCCGGCTAGATGGCGCTGCCATAGGTCAAAAGGATATGAAACTGCATTTTTTAAAAATAGGAACCCCCATTTTTTATTACATATTCGTGTAGTACGTAAAGAAATATGAATGTTTTAGTTGGACCACTTTTTTCACTTTGTGATAGATGGCGCTGTAAGTCACAAACGTCTAAGTACGTGGTATCACTTAACATTCTGCCAGTGCGGACGGTATTTGCTTCGTGATACATTACCCGTGTTAAAATGGACCGTTTACCAATTGCGGAAAAGGTCGATATTGTGTTGACGTATGGCTATTGTGATCAAAATGCCCAATGGGCGTGTGGTATGTATGCTGCTCGGTATCCTGGACAACATCATCCAAGTGTCTGGACCGTTCGCCGGATAGTTACGTTATTTAAGAGAAACAGGAAGTGTTCAGCCACATGTGAAATGTCAACCATGTCCTGCAACAAATGATGATGCCCAAGTAGGTGTTTTAGCTGCTGTCGCAGCTAATCCGCATATCAGTAGCAGACAAATTGCGCGAGAATCGGGAATCTCAAAAACATCGGTGTTGAGAATGCTACATCAACATCGATTGCACCCGTACCATATTTCTATGCACCTGAAATTGCATGACGACGACTTTGCTGGAATTGCATGACGATGACTTTGAACGTCGTGTTCAGTTCTGTCACTGGGCACAAGAGAAATTACAGGACAATGACAGATTTTTTGCACGCGTTCTATTTAGCGACGAAGCGTCATTCACCAATAGCGGTTAAGTAAACCAACATAATATGCACTATTGGGCAACGGAAAATCAACGGTGGCTGCGACAAGTAGTGACCTTGGCGGGTTAATGTATGGTGCGGCATTATGGGAGGAAGGATAATTGGCCCCCCATTTTATCGATGGCAATCTAAATGGTGCAATGCATGCTGATTTCCTATGTAATGTTCTACCAATGTTACTACAAGATGTTTCACTGCATGACAGAATGGCGATGTACTTCCAACATGATGGATGTTCGGCACATAGCTGACATGCGGTTGAAGCAGTACTGAATAGCATATTTCATGACAGGTTGATTGGTCATCGAAGCACCATACGATGGCCCACACGTTCACCGGATCTGACGTCCCCAGATTTCTTTCGGTGGGGAAAGTTGAAGAATATTTGCTATCGTGAACCACCGACAACGGCTGACAACATGCGTCAGCGCATTGTCAACGCATGTGCGAACATTACGGAAGGCGAACTACTCGCTGTTGAGAGGAATGTTGTTACACTTATTGTCAAATGCACTGAGGTTGACAGACATCATTTTGAGCATTTATTGCATTAATGTGGTATTTACAGGTAATCACGCTGTAACAGCATGCGTTCTCAGAAATGATAAGTTCACAAAGGTACATGTATCACATTGGAACAACCAAAATAAAATATTCAAACGTACCTACGTTCTGTATTTTAGTTTGAAAAACCTACCCGTTACCAACTGTTCGTCCTAAATTGAGAGCCATATGTTTGTGATTATTACAGCACCGTCTATCACAAAGCGAAAAAAGTGATCCAACTAAAACATTCATATTTCTTTACATACTACACGAATATGCAATAAAAAATGGGGGTTCCTATTTTTAAAAAAAAAAAAAAGAAAGAAAGAAAAGTTGATATCTGTTTGACCTATGGCAGCACCATCTACTGGGCCAACCATAGTGCTATCTGGTTTCCCCCTTCAAGCTAGACAAGTTTCGTTCTTTGTAGTTTTTTCGTTTGACGCTTATTTTGTGAGATATTTGGCCCGGTCACTATCAATGGACCACCCTGTATATCTTGGGACATGAGATATTTGCAACTTCCTTTTCAAATAAATCATGCCTTGTCCAGCAAGAGTAGCCCTAATAGGAAGGGTGATATTATGAAACTTACCAACTGATTTTGGCATATCAGCCAATTGTACAAGCTGTCTTTGTAAAAATGGTTAGTGTCATTCTACCGCATCTGTCTATTGCATGTGCTTTGGGGTGCACATTTAACTTTTATTGTTGATCATTTAACAAACCCGGGACAATACTGTTCATTCTTTTAATGTCTGCAGTTTTAGATCATCATCAAGGAACAGAAAAACATCTGAACGAGACAAGGAAAAGATTAACAGTAACTGAGGGTCCTGAATGACTTCCCTTACTCCCTAACATTCCTTTTTTGTCAAGTTATTTTCTCTTCTTTTGCGGGCTGGATTCAAAAGCGTGTTTCAGTTACCTTTTTCCTGTCAATCACTACAATCTGCCAACAAAGGTTATTCTGCCTTTATTTTGATTTACTTTGGATATTTTCTGTGGGCTGTCAAGTAGTATGAATCAGCATTTATTCATGAAACAGTAAATGACTGTATTTTTACTACTGTCACTTTTATCTCACTCCTCATTTCTCAGAACGTGGCTAGAGTCTTCCAACTTAATTATTACCTATTCTGAATTTTCATTATAGTTTAATTACAGTTCCTTACTAGGGTCAGTCTTCTTCACATTTTAACACATTCTACTCTCAATTTTTACATTTTTGTTTCTAGCAGTTATTAATGTTTACAGGTCTCAAAGTGACTTGCAACAACGTTCCAATTCTCAATCGGCCACAGATATCACAAAATGTCTATGGGGAGGAAAATGGAAAAGAAGGAGATATCCGTTCAACGAAGACTCAGGCAGTTCGTTGTCTGACTAATACATTCAGATTACAGGAACTTGAGAAAAGAGAGCACCACCAACATCAATGACTGAATGACGTAAAGTTCCATCTGTCTTTGACTCATTCCATTACCTTCAGCTGCAAAAACACAAAGTTGGAACAGGAATGGCGAAGTCTCGTGTTTTTGTTCACATGGAATGAAGTGTTAAATTTAATAAAGCTGTTCAAGAAATAATGAGAAAATTTCCTGTTTTGGATAGTACCTGATTTGTTTACATGCAACAAAAAAGGCAATAAAACCATTTTTAAAGTATAACAAATTTATTGCTAATATATTTTATTCACATGATAAAAAATAAACTATGCACTTCTTTCATTTCAGTTTCACATACTCAGGTAAATGTTTTTAAGTATGATGATATTTTCATAATTTTATACAAGATCATACAGAATTATACGCTGCTTAGTATTGACCAAGTTACAAACTTAAAACTTTCTCTGTGACCTCATTTTCAAGGAGACTCTTCCACTCATTTATCTTACATAGGAAGAAGAAACAAACCTTATTTCACAAAGAGTCCAACCATTCATCATTGTATGTACAAAAATTATCTCAAAATATATATATCAAAAACAGTCAAGTATTTTTACCAATTCTGCAAAACAAAGTGTAATGTAATGTGAACACAATTTCATTATACATACAAATAGTCACCAATTTGATTGTGTTTTCACTTAGTAAAAAACTTGTTAGCTGCCTAAAAGCTAAGAAATAAAAACAACACACTTGTCAAAAGCGCTGTTTGTTAAATATTAACAGGAAAATATATTCAAAAGTCACAGACATAAAGGGAAAGAATGAATGGATTACAATTACTTTTGTGTCTTCAATAGTTTTTCAACCATACAGAGCACAATGCACACTCTCATTCAAACTTTTTTTAAAACAAAAAAGAACCTAGGTGGCAAATAGCATTTGCAGGCAGGAAACTCAAATTGTTGCTGATGTCTGTTACGGTTTGAATTTCACTAGTGGTATGTTTTTGGAAGTTAAGCACTTGTCACAAACCCACTCAGCATAAACTTCTGCTGTCAGGAGTTGGTAGGCAGTTTCAGTCAAACCTGTGCAAACCCTGCGAAGTACAGACAAGATATAATCACAAAATATAGTCCCAGTCCAAAATATAACTAACAATATTTATTTCTCTTCCTCATTCATAAAGACTTTATACTACTGTCTTGTTTGGAAGCAGGGTGGTCACTGGCATTAAGTTAATTGTAAGAGATGGTCACAGTTAAGCTTCAATGTGCTATTGGTAAGAGTTTTCCAAGTTATAAAAATGTTGAATCAGTCACTTACCTATGAAACCAGAAGTTACAACCCGATTCACACAAAATTGCTTGGTCGTTGTCATGGACTTCCTTGTGGCATGTTCCACAGGGATAAATAGGAGGTGCATTGGGATTCTGGGGATTGAACACCATTGGCTGATCTGGAGGATATACCTGAAAATACAATCATGTATGTAACTATTATGATTAAAAATTTTCAATTCAAAGATATATATCATTTTCAAGCATCGAATGGATATATATCTTTACGTAAGTTAACATCAATGTCCTGTAACATGATGAAGATGATAATAGTAACTGTCTTTTCCCCCTCTACAGCACGAGGAGGAAAACAGGACACTGTAGTAAGAAAAATTGATCAATATTTGCGAAGTACACTGGCTTCTTCCCTAATCAAGATTATGTGGAATCTAGGGTGCCTATAGAATATTGCACATGTGGCGAAAGGTGGGGAGAGGGGAGCTCTTAAGCCGTGTGAATGATTTGCACCACACAACAGAAACACCTCTTACTGCAGTTTTACCCTATTATGCTACAGGGTGATAAGGCAAACTATTAATGACCAATGATTAAGCTAATGACAAAAAATACAAGCATCAAGTTATTGATTTGTATATTATTTTATCTGATTTTGCTTTTCCTACAATACTGAAATCCTCTCTCATAAATTACCACTACTGCTGGAAAGATTGAAGGGATGGAATGAAAGAACAGATTTTATGCACAATATCTTCAGTTATCACAGGAATATAAATTTTGTGAATGAGATATGAATATTTCTAAATAATACGAGAGATTTGCTTTCTTTCATTAAAAATTTTGAGTTACACGAGAGGGAGAAAGGAGAGGGGAGTGTTAAGAGATAGTCAACAGAGTGGTACTGTATTGAACGAAAATGTCTAATACTGCACATTCAAATAGCACTTTCCACATAGGAAGTGCACTACAGTTGGCAGTCATCTATGGAAGTTAAATCCATGTAATGTTTCTAACTGTCTTCAGGTTGAACAATAAACTCCTGTTTTGCCCCTTCTCACTTTCTGAATGTACAGAAAGTGAGTAATGCCCATCCTCAATGAAACAACTCATGCAAGACAGTTAGTTAATCACAATTTGATTAAAAATATTTCCTGTCTATGTGAGGATCATACTACAGTAATGCTTTTTCACAGAACAATTGTTCATCCAGATTTTTAAGAAGTGCTTCATAATGACTGTCACAGATAACTCTCACCACATACTATTAACAAGATTAACAAGAACAAACCTTACCATTTATATGAGATAGAACGCTATGTGGAATAATGTATGACTTTCAAACTAAATATACTAGACAAACTCTACCCATTCAGATGAAGAAGCAATAATTTTATATGCTTCCCATGATTCCCATTAAATGTTACTCAGGGATACAGGTTTACTACTCCCTAGAAAAATTTCAGTTTGTGAGAGGACTGACTTCTAAATATAGTAGATCAAAGACGTCAGCTAAGTTTAGGAAAACTGTAATAAGATATCTTTCTGCCATCCAGTGAGCCTCCCAATGAACTTACATACAAGTAGAACATTTACCCAATTAAATTAGAACAGTTATCCGAGTCTTGCAGGTAGTGTCACAACTGTTTTCATTTCTCTTTTGATTTTATAATGTCATTATCCTAATCCAAAAGGGCTAGGGCTTCTCTACCAAAGTTAAAAAAAAAAAAAATTGCTCTTTTGTTCTCCAGTTTTCGAATAGTCCACACTTTGCTTCAATATGCTTCAGATATTATTTATGTCCTATGACCATATTCGATACTAGTACATGTGTTTCATTACAGGAATCTTGCTTTACCTATGGCTTCTCTCATGCTTGTTTCTCCCCCCACCCCTTTTGCCATCTTGATAATTGCTAGGTATTTCATACTGTTTAATCCACTTCTATAAAGTCACTGAAAAAGTCATTACATATAGTTCACAAAATAAAATCCGCTATAGTGTGTCACATATGTAACTTTGCTACCTATAAAGCAGATTTTTTTCCGTTTTCTGTAGTGTCGTCATGAAGTTAGATGTTTGGCAAACTGAAATTTTGCTTTACATTACTGTCATCTCCTTCGCTTTCTTCTCATTTAACAGTGACCAAAATTCTTTGTTAACAATATTTCCTTACTTTGACCCAGAAGGACATACAGCATATTTATTTTGATATTTTCTTTTACACCATTCATTGCTACTTTGTCATAATTGAAATAGCAATGAGTGTACATAGTAAACTCAACTTCCACAATTTGCATCATATATGTAACTTTCGGCTTTCATTGATCCTTAGTTCTAGTAACTTACTAAATTGTGTACATCTTCCAAATTCCCCTTGGGAGTCTAAATGTGTTATTCCACATATCACCTCACCTCAAAGGATTTCAGCAGATCCAGAAACATAATTCAGTTGCTTTGATTTGTTTTTTTGTTTTGTTTTGTTTTATGTTTTCCCCCTCCTCATAGGTCCTCCACACAAGTACTAAAAGATACTATTAAATTTTGGTTACATGATAAGTCACACAGATTTAAATTTGTTCTTTCAACTAAATACATAAGGATTACAGTTAAGAACAATTAAAACTGGAAACACAAAACAGAAGGCAAACTGAAGACTGCATTTTATTAGGACAATTCGTAGAATATGTAACACATCTACTATAGGGACTGCTTACACATTATGCATGTCAGTCTTGTTCTGGAGTACTGCTGCATGGTATGGTCCTTACCAGGTCAGATTGACAGAGGACGCTGAAAAAGTTCCAAGAAGGTCAGCTTCTTTTGGTATTATCATGTAAAATGGGAAAGAGTGTCATAGATATGATATGCGAATTTGGGTGGCAAGCATTAAGGCTGAAGTGCTTTTCATTGTGAAGAGATCTTTTCACATAATTTCAGTCACCCACTTTGTCGTCTGAATTTGGAAATATTTTGTCAACTCCCACCCACGTATGGAGAAATTACCACTGTAGTAAAAAGAGAAGTCAGAGCTTCCGCAGAAGGATTTAAGTGTCTGTTTTTCCCAAGTTCTAAATGTGGTTTGAAGCACCCACTGACAAGCACTGAAGTGAGAACTGTGGAGCAGTTATACACCAGGTGCCTCTCCTGAGAGTCATAAGGTGCATCTTCTCTCATGTTTTGGCACATATTTGCAATTTTGTTTTTGTATTGCATAGCTGAAGTCAGCCCAAACAATTACTACTCATCAGTGACAACAGGAAGTGCTGGTTTTCTTGCCATTAAAAACAAAGTTATTTTTACATTGGAATTTTACGTGCCCATTCAATAGAATGCTCCCAAGTTAGTACGATATTCATTTTATCGATATGTATTAACAGAGACAGTGAAACACAAAGAATAAACAGTGATCCAGCAGCAATTCAGTAGTGCTGGATACTTGGCAGCAGCAGTCAGCATGGGCCAGGGCAGTGCTGCCATTGCTAGAGTACTGGTTATTCTTCATATTTAACTGCCCCTGTTAATACATATTGATAAAATGAATATCAGACTATACTAATCTGGGACCGCTATATCAAATTGGGACATAAAATTTCACTTTAAAAATAATTTTGTTTGTAACGGGGAAACAAATCAGCATGTCGCATGAAAAGCTTGTGCACTGTATGTTTGGGCTGACTCCAGCTACACAATGTAAAACCGAAATTGTAAATATCTACTGAAACACTAGAGAAAATGTACCTGAGAGCTCTTAAGACAGACACCCTGTAGATGTAGACAGGGACTAGATAATAGCCTGTTCTGTCTTCAGATTTTTCCTGCCTTCTGAATTACATGATGTTATTTTATTATCTATTTCATTACTAAATGAAAGACCAGAATCCCTTCACTAAAACATTTAGCTTGTCTGAAGAATAACATCTAATTAGTAAAACTTCAATTTTTTTATTTCTTTACATTATTCTGATTACTAATTTATAAATGTCAAATATGAGGTGATCATTTCAACGAATAAGACAATTATCTGCTGCTCATACATTCGACATACATGCATAACAAAGTTATGGAAATCTGATGGTGTGTCTACTGGTTTTATTTTTTAATTTTAGCATCATTTGGTTTTCATATTTCCCACTGTTTTTATAATGCTGAATATACATCACCAAATCTTGGTGAATTGTTCAAGCTATAATCATTTAGGGTTCTGCTAAGTGTTGACTATGTTACTGGAAGAACAACTACTTCCACACTGATCTCCTCCACATCTCTTAAAATGTTGTGAGAACTACTCACCATCAAACAAACTTTTGTTTAGATTGATGTAGTTTCCCCAGATGCCTTCAAACTACTTCCACAGTACAGTTCCTCAGTGCGAAGGGTTCATTTCCTTCTTCAAGAATATCCTATTACAATTGTGATCTGTTTTTAATGACCTCACTCTTGAGGTGTGAAACTGTAGCCCGTTTTTCTTCCTCAACCTGACAGTCATGGTTTCAAACATTTTCCATTAAATCAACTTCCATTTGTTAGCATCCTAGTCCTGTGCTTGAGACCTTCTTCCTCATTATTTTCAGTTTCAGCCTACTTTGTATCACTATTAAACAATGGTTCAAATTATTTCAACACCATTAAATGCGTTTGCAGTTCGAGACGTAGTTCTTAAATCTCTATCTAGACATGTTAAGTACTGAAACGACATGTAAATTCACTCTTCATAGGTAAAAATGATGAGTGATATATACCTTTATTTCTGGTAATTAAGGGTGGAGTATTCATGATGCAAGAAAATATTTTATTGCCACAGCATTTTTTGCTAACGGAATGCTGAAACTGCAATGGCCTCCTGAAGAGGTTTACAAAAGATGGTATTATATGGCGTGAGACATTAAAATGTTTATAGATCAATGTAACAGTCACACAATATTTTCTCCAAAGCCTTAATCTATATTACTACATAAAGACACGCCATTTTTTAACGTTGTTAACAAAAATTTCAAGAAGTCCTTGACTGATTTACTTCTAAGTTTTACACGATGCTCTATAACATTCAGATGAGCATAGGCTATATATATTTTTGAACAGCAAGGAACTATGTGAAAGGATAATTGCTACTCACCATACAGTGGAATGGCAAGTCGCAGAAAGGCACAACAGTGAGCGAGTGCCCGCACATTCACACATACGCATGCGCGCGCATGCACAGACACGCGCAACACGTGTAACACCCACACACATGACCACCGTCTCAGGCTGCTGAGCCCATTGTGGATTTTCCATTTTTAAACAGCAATATAAATGTTTTCTGTTAAAATTGACTGAGAAAGAAGATGCTACACTGTGCTGTAAAAATGTGCTGATTTGTTTTCTTACTCACAGTCAGTTTCAACAGTGGTAGTGGGGCGCATAAACCATTAGACAAATTATTTCTACAATATATATTCTCTCTCTTCATATATAATTTCAACCAAAAATTGTATACACAATGATGTAATGTATTATTTTCTTCCTCGCTGTCGGTTTTACGGAAAACAGGCGTGGAATCTGAATCATCTGGAACTTCATAATCCTGCCCAGTCACAGATTACAACCACACGAAATATTTTCACTGAAGCAACTATCCTCGCAGCTCGAGTGGTCTCTTACCCTGTATACCCAGTGATCCCAACCAATTACCCATTAATTTTAAGTAGCTTCAATTCCTAATAAACTTTTCATTTGCAATAACAATAAATAAGGCTCAAAGTCAGAGAGAGGTAGAAGAGGAGTTGGACAGAAGGGAGGGAGGGGGAGAATGAAATGGACAAAGAGAGGGGGGACGGGGCAGGAGGAGGAGATGGAGAAAGAGGGGTAGGAGGAGGAGATAGACAAAGGGAGTGTGGAGGAGGACATGGGCAGAGAGAGGAGGAAAACGTTTACACTTCCATTTCCCCCTTCTTTTCGATTTCTGAGAATTCTGCAGCAACAATGAAGATGATTATTATTTGAGAGTTCTCTCATATGCATTTACAAAGCAGAACAATTACATAAACTGAATTCCACACTAGAAATAGTGTTACAGACTAACAACAGAGAGAAATTTAGTTCTGAGAAGTAAAAACACTTCCTAAAAGGAGGGGAGCCATATATCTTAAACAATAATAGCTCATATTTCTGGATATAATGATGTAGCCCAGCCATCTTACTACAGATGTTGACTAACCCTTCCCATTTTTGAGCACATAATATAGGTAAATTGGAAAGGCTAGAACTTCTTCCCAAAAAAGTATATTTAGTCATCAAATTCAACATAAAAACAATCTCTACTGTGAAGACCACCTTTACTGCACTGCTCACATACAAAGGCTTTGTACAAGTTGAAAAAATAAGAATGGTTAGGATAGATGCCATTTAGATCCATAATATTTCAGAATATTTGTAAATGTGTCCGCTTTGCCATATCCTTGATGTGGCCATGGTGAGAAAATCTGTGTAGCTTTGTAAAAACCTGAGGAACTAGCAAAAAATCAAAAACTACGTCTTGTTTGAACCTCCTCATAAGGCAATGATAATAAAAAATATTTCACAAGAACTAAATGATTAATGGAAAATCTCAAAGAAAGATGTGAAACAAATACTAACAAAGAGAGAAAGGGGCTGGCCAGTACTTAGCTCAGTACAGCCGATAGTTACACAAAACAGAACAGAACAGAAAGTTCCCATCTCTGCGTGCAATCCCTCCTTCCACCAGTCTCTTCTGGACTTCCAGAACCTTCAATCCTTAGCCCTTACCCAACTTGTCCTGAATCTCTACACTACTTCGTGTAACCACCACTCCCAACAGCTCCTCTGTCTCTTCAAAGTCCTCCACCTCTCACACCCCTGCTTGGAGAACACACTCAGGAACATCATCCTAGAAGCCAGCTGTAAACTTGAGTTCCATGCCACACACCACCTGAAAAAACTATCCACAGTGCTAGTGCAACACCTAAGAAGTGGGGTCCCTCTCCCTATCCCTCACAAACACCAACCACAGCGGCACCTTTAACAAACCCCCCCTCATAGCCAACAAACCTAGCCTAGCCACCTTACTCAATCTCCCAATCCCAGCACATACCCCACACAGACCAAATCTCAACTATAACCACAGTCAAATGCCACATATCACCAGTCCCAATTCAGTTCTAAACCTCTCATCCAGATCCCTCCCTCCTCCAGAGAGATCTGTACTATCAAAAGGCTTAACCTTTAGCCCCACACCTAAATTCAACCACACTGCTCTGGTTAAAGATCTCCTCTCATTCACCTGTAACCTCAACTGGAAATATCACTTCGCCACCCAAACACAGCCCCCAAATACTAAACCCAGTGTTGAACCCTGTCTAGAACAGTTACGAACACCTTCCCAAAGGGATCCTCCTCCCCTCCCCCGAAACCATCCCTTGCAGACATTTCAGGAATTCCTCACATCCAGTGTTGCCTCCCAGACCTTCTTGTAGAACATCCCGACAACCCCCAACATCACCCCAGATGAATCCCGTGCCATTAAGGAGCTGAAAACAGACTGCTCTATTGTCATCCTCCCGGCAGATAAAGGCTCCACAACTGTGGTACTTGACCGTGTGGAGTATGTGGCAGAAGGTCTGCATCAACTCTCCGACACCTCAACCAACAAAGCAGTTACCCAGGATCCCATTCCCTTCATCCAGACTGAGCTGCAGAAAATCCTAAAAATCCAAGGTCCCTCACAAGGCCTCACAACGGCCTCCATAGACCTACTCACTCCACCTGAGCCACGTACCCCTAGCTTCTACCTATTACCCAAAATCCACAAAGAGAACCATCCTGGCCGTCCAATTGTGGCAGGCTTCAAAGCCCCAACAAACGTATCTCAGCTCTGGTAGACCAACACCTCCAACCTATCACCTGCAGACTCCCATCCTACATCAAAGACACAAACCACTTCCTAGAATGCCTCAAATCCATTCCCACTCCCCTCCCACCTGAAACCTTTCTTCTCACCATAGATGCGCTACATCCCTTTACACAAACATCCCACATACCCATGGTCTCTCTGCCCTTGAACACTACCTCTCCCAACGCCCACCCGAAGATCTTCCAAAAACCTCGTTCCTTATCACACCAACTTCATCCTCACCCGTAATTACTTCACTTTTGAAGGCCAGACCTACAAACAAATCAGGGGAACAGCCATGGGAACCAGGATGGTTCCATCCTATGCCAACCTCTTCATGGGCTGCATGGAGGAGGCTTTCCTGAAGACCCAACAGCTGCTTCCCTTGGCCTGGTATAGGTTTATAGCTGACATCTTTGTGGTCTGGACTCATGGTGAAGAAACACTCCTTAATTTCCTCCACAACCTCAACTACTTTTCGAATCTGAATTTCACCTGGTCCTTCTCCAAACCCCAAGCCACCTTCCTGGATGTTGGCCTTCATCTTGTTGAAGCTCACATCCACACCTCTGTCCACATCAAACCCACAAACAAACAACAGTACCTTCACTTTGATAGCTGCCATCCATTCCACATCAAACGCTCCCTGCCCTACAGCCTAGGTATTCGTGGCAAACGTATCTGCCCCAGTGACGAATCCCTCAACAATTACACCAATAACCTGACCAGTGCTTTCCTCTCCCGCAACTATCCGCAAATTCACGGAGAAGAAGTAAAAACTTTGAGGTTCGCCGATGACATTGTAATTCTGTCAGGGACAGCAAAGGACTTGGAAGAGCAGTTGAACGGAATGGACAGTGTCTTGAAAGGAGGATATAAGATGAACATCAACAAAAGCAAAACGAGGATAATGGAATGTAGTCAAATTAAATCGGGTGATGCTGAGGGGATTAGATTAGGAGATGAGACACTTAAAGTAGTAAAGGAGTTTTGCTATTTAGGGAGTGAAATAACTGATGATGGTCGAAGTAGAGAGAATATAAAATGTAGACTGGCAATGGCAAGGAAATCGTTTCTGAAGAAGAGGAATTTGTTAACATCGAGTATAGATTTAAGTGTCAGGAAGTCGTTTCTGAAAGTATTTGTATGGAGTGTAGCCATGTATGGAAGTGAAACATGGACGATAACCAGTTTGGACAAGAAGAGAATAGAAGCTTTCGAAATGTGGTGCTACAGAAGAATGCCGAGGATAAGGTGGGTAGATCACGTAACTAATGAGGAGGTATTGAATGGGAGTGGGGAGAAGAGAAGTTTGTGGCACAACTTGACTAGAAGAAGGGATCGGTTGGTAGGACATGTTTTGAGGCATCAAGGGATCACAAATTTAGCATTGGAGGGCAGCGTGGAGGGTAAAAATCGTAGAGGGGGACCAAGAGATCAATACACTAAGCAGATTCAGAAGGATGTAGGTTGCAGTAGGTACTGGGAGATGATGAAGCTTGCACAGGATAGAGTAGCATGGAGAGCTGCATCAAACCAGTCTCAGGACTGAAGACCACAACAACAACAACAACAACTATCCTGCAGACCTTGTCCACAAACAGATCTCCCGAGCAATAAATTCCTCCCCGTCCAACAACAATGTTCCTACCCCCAGACCACACAGAAGCATCCCCCTTGTCACCCAATATTATCCTGGCCTCGAATACATCAACAAATTACTCCGCCAGGGATACGACTTTCTCAAGTCAAGCCCTGAAATGAGATCATCCCTTGACAATATTCTCCCCACACCACCCAGAGTTGCCTTTCGTCGCCCCCCTAACCTCCGTAACATCCTTGTCAAACCCTACAATATTCCCAGACCACCTTCTCTACCCAGCGGTTCCTATCCCTGTAACCGACCCCGCTGCGAAACCTGCCCCATGCATCCCCCCCCACAACCACCTACTCCCGCCCTGCTACTGGTAAAACACACAATTCAAGGCAGGGCGACTTGTGAAACAACACGTCATTTATCAGCTGACATGCCTGCACTGCACAGCCTTTTACATCGGTATGACGACAACTAAACTGGCTGAGCGCATGAACGGGCACAGACGAACTGTCCACCTAGGAGATGTTCAATATCCAGGAGCAGAGCATGCCGTCCAACATAATTCTAGGGACCTGGGAACCTGCTGCAACATACGTTCCATTTGGCTTCTCTCACCCAACACCAGTCCCTCGGAACTGCGGAGATGGGAACTTGCACTCCAACACATCCTTTCATCCCACCATCCCCCTGGACTGAACCTACGTTAAACAACCTCACTCCCATTTACTCTTCAGTCTTCTTTTTCCCTCTCCTCTTTAGCTATTCACGCATCTTTTCATTCTACATAGTTGTGTTTATCTTTATACTATATACCTCTTTATTTCTGTATGCATCCTCTTTGGTTTGAAGCTGGCACAGTACTAACAGTACAATATCTTTGGCTTCCCTCTGACAACCAAGCCTCCATCCTTGCTACCCTCCCTGTTTACCTTTCCCTGTTGCTTCATAACCTGGGTTGTGAGTAACTGAATCCACTTTCCCTTCTTCCCTTTTTTCCCATCTCTCCTCCCTGATGAAGGAACAAAGTTCCGAAAGCTAGGAATGTAAATTTTCTGTTCTGTTTTGTGTAACTATCGGCTGTACTGAGCTGAGGTAAGTACTGGCCGGCCCCTCTTTCTCTTTGTTAGTATGTATTTCACAAGAACTGTAAGAGAAATATAGTGGTTACCACAATCAATACAAAAAGAATCAAATTAAGGATATATTATAATGAAGGGGGAAAAACTGATCAAACAGGCAAGACAGCAATAAGCAGAAGCAAATTATTGATTTACTGGAGCAATTAATTCAAATAATAAAGTATTGAACTAGAATAATACAGGAGAAATTCATTATTTCTACTGCTACATCTCTGAAAATAAAATCACCATGATAACCATCCAATCATGAGAAGGAAGAATGAACATTAAGAAGAGTTCAACTCTACCTAGTGTGAAGAACAAAACACCATCTCATTTGAAGGAAGAGGTAGGACGGATTTTTTGTTACCTTATTGTAGGTGCAGTCAATTAAATAAGTGAGCAAATTCACAAACAACTGAACTGGATTTTGAATGATGCTGAGACAAAATTAGATAACCAAAGAGGCAGCATACGTATGACCTGTGCAAAATGAGCTTGGGTGTCACACAGCAAAAACATTCCTACAGAAAACTTCAAACAATGCTTCATCTCAACAACCTCCTTAACTTCATCACGAGATTTCAGGAGTATGTTACTGCAATGGTTTTCTCTCAAGAGCATAATCTGTCAGCACCACAACATGCCAGTCCCAAAAACCACTCCCTATCACCTCACCTGCATATGTGGGACAAAAACAATACAATATTGTAAGTGGTTACATCTATTATCCAACACAAACAGAAAGATGTCATCTGATGCTATGAGATGACATTTTGTGCATGTGTCACCTAACAGTCATAACTATGTATAATACGGTATTGCTTTTGCACGACATATGCACAAAAGTAAGACATATTCCTCCCCACACATACCAGCAATTACATATTCCTCCCCATATGTACCAGCAATTGTGTGCTTGGAAATGACCTGAGGTTGAAATTAGCTGATCGCACAGATAATAAAAAGAATACAACCTCCTTGGACCATGTTTTTGTTCTTATCTGTATATACACCGATGGGAAAAATATCGCAACACCAAAAAGCAGTTGTGCAACATAAACATCTGAAATATGATGTCTCTTCAAATTTTACACCAGTTGCATTAGAGTGGTGGAATTCAGGTTTGCTCTAAATACACACTGTACCAGTCATGAATGAGTGTTAGTTAGCTTTGAGATTGGATCTGTGAGTTGATGTTAGTCAACAATACATTTATGGCAACAATGATGCAGTTAACACCTCACTGAGTTTGAACAAGGTCGTGTAACAGGGCAACAGGAAGCTGTATGTTCCCTCTGCAATGCTGCAGAAAGACTTGGCAGGAATGTAGCCACTGCACACAAATTCTGGCAGTGGTAGTCATGAAAATGTATGGTCCCAAGAAGACACACGGCCCATGTGGCACTACCAAGAGGTAGAACCATCATGTTCGGCATATGGCTTTGCTACACTGTACTGCATCTGTATCAGCAATTGAGTAGCAGTTGGCACCACAGCAATGCAACAAACTGGTTACTTCAAGGACAGCTCCAAGCCAGACACTCTGCAGCATCCATTTCATTAACCCCAAACCATCACCATGTGTGACTAGTGGTATAAAGCAGAGCTCACTGGGGGGGCAGAGTGGAGGTCTGTTGTGTTTTCTGGTGATAGCCGGTTCTGCCTTAGTGCCACTGATGGCCATGTGTTGGTTAGGAGGAAGCCAGCTGAAGCCCTGCAACCAACCTGTCTGCATGCTACACACATTGGTTCTACACCTGGAGTTATGGTCTGGGGTGCAATTTCATGTGACAGTAGAAGCACTCTCATTGTTATCTCATGTACCCTGACTGCAAATTTGTATGTCAATCTGGTGGTATGGTTTATAGAAAGTGAATTCAAAATTTAATCCATGCCAACACCATTATCATCCAATTTCATTAGTATTAATATCAACTAGTTATACCTAGATGAGTAACTGTCTTTTCCTCTTTTCATATTATGCTCTGGCTTTCAGATCAGTGATTGCTCGAGCCCTGCATGGTAAAATGTGTTTTTATAAGAAACAAACTGATATGTAGTACTCACCACGTAGAGAAAGCAATGGGTCACAGACATGCACAATAAAAAAGAACACTAGAAATATTTCAGTTTTCGGACAAAGCCCTTCTTCAGAAGTAGAAAACTAAAAAAAAACACACACACACACACACACACACGACAACTGTCTCCGTGCCTTAGCACCTGGAGACAGTGGATGAATCTCAGTTTTCTACTTCTGAAGGACTTTGTTCAAAGGCAGAAATATTTCTAGTATTCTTTGTCACTGAGCCTATTCCAGCTCAACACCTCCTCTATGTAGTGAGTAAGCAGTCAATCCTTTGCATATTATTGTTATTCCATCCTGGATTTTCCATTGTTTGAATAATACATAGTCACATCAATATAAATCAAAATGTTTAATCCAAAATTAAACTGATCAGTTATGTTTTATATGTCTTCAAGCTCTTCCTGGATGAAGGATTAGTTAACATCTTAGATAAAGAGACTTGCATATGCAGATTAATGACAATGGAAGACGATAACAAAAACTGGACAACTGCTTATCATGTGTCAGATACTATTGTATTTTCAGGACCATACAGACAGTAAGTAGCATAAACTCAGAGAAGCAAGAAGTTGATGAAATGTGTGACAATGATACAAGCTACCAGTGTAGTGAGTGCAATATCACACACACTGAATTACACACTGAATTACAATGTGTCAACATTTATTATACAAGGTAGAAAACCTTTAGGAAAGGTTCTCAATGTGCTACCTGTACACAAGCCAATCTTTACACTTCATCATTTAATATTTTGTGCATTATGAGCACATGCCTTTGGCCAATTTCTCTCTTTCCAAAAATAAGGTTATGAAGAGATTACTTCATTAAAGAACATTTTAATACAAGAGCAAGACATTAACCAATCATTTTCAGTACTAAAACCAAAATACTTCATTAATGTGAATATTATTAATATGATGTAAACATTTTAAGATATATTTAAAAATGAAAATATTGTAAAAACTGAAGCTTTTATGCACGGATTTCCACATTACAGCTGCTCAGGACCTAAAGTGTTACCAACAAAATGACTAACGATATTTACCCACTTAAGATGAATGTGACAGAGATGGTATATTTCACAGTTTGTAAATAGGCTATCTGAGACCTCTTTGAAGATTTTAGTTCCAGCTCTGAAAGCTTGTGGAACTTTCACAGGTCTGACAGTGGCATTGCCTTGAAGTACTTGTGCTTGTCAGACCACCAGCTTGTTTTTTGTTCACCGGGTCACTGATCTTGCACTTTGAAGTGCCAGAGGAAGGTTATGTTTTATATAGATCTTCAAGTTCTTCCTGAATGATGGAATAATGATGAACTTTTTAGATGAAGAGACTAACAACTATGCGTATCAATGCAGTTCCAGTGTAGAACAGCAGGACCAATAAGTGAAGAAATATATATTTTTACAACTCCGAATTTCACAAATCCTGTATTAATTTGCACCATGCAACCAAATTATTAATGTTCCCTTCATGGAAAACACAATGTACTCCTGTAGATGCAGTCGACTGAAAAAATTCTTATACGTTTTTGCAAACAATGAGATGTGTAATCAGATCATTCCAATCCTGAATGGAACAACTGGACCACACTTCATAAACTACTACAAAAAAGTATAAGAAGTTATATGGCCTGCAAAATGTCTTATCACAGATGAATTCCTGTTTTCATAAAAACAGTTAGCTGGGTAAATCATACGCTGCTAAAAAGATCCAGATCTGACATAAAATCAAATTATCTGAACTCAAATGTGTGTCTGCAATGTTGTACTTCAATATACTGAGACAACACAAAGTTTGATGAAGAGTAAAAATATCTTCCTGTACCTCAAGCTGTTGTAATGACACTGTAAAAACTTTTTTTGGATAAAGGATATTGCCTGACAAGAGACCTTTTACGCACCCACAGATATTTTGTTAACTTATTGAATGGACTGTTATAGCACTACAAGCTGAAGTGGGAAGGCGTGTCACCAGAGATAAAAAGCAAGAATTTGAGTACAGGAGACAATGGCAAAATAACAGCACTGTGTAGGAAAGATAAGATGGACATTGCACAGCTCAACTCAGACACAATGCTAAAATCGTAAGTCCAGTAATGCTGTAACAAGGCGATGAAATCAAAAACAGTTCAATGCAACAAAACTACTCATGTTTCAAAAAGAGCCCCGAAAAATCATATTTTCTACTGTAAATTAGCAATAAAGGGGAAGTATATGGTAGTTTATGATCTGCAACAAGTGGACAACTGGGAGAGGCCTCAACAAATTGTGTTTTAACAAGAGATTTCACGGATCTCACCGTCTATAGAAAGGAAAAAGACTTGAAAAGGTAGTGCTCTTGTTTGTGTGATGCAAATGAGAAGGAAATACTAGGTTAGTGCACAAGTATCTAGCATTTTTCCCACAAGTTTAATAAACAATACAGATACACACAATTGAGACTTTAGTCATCATCAATAATCTATTCTCCTTCACTATTTACAACAGTCTGTCAACATTGGAGTAACTTTTCACTTCCACAGCTGTAGAAATCACATGGTTTTGAGGCAAAGAACTTGTTGAGCCATGTTCAGTGTGCATTTTCATCTGGAAAGGAATATCCTTGAAAGATGTTCGATAGAGAGAGAGAGAGAGAGAGAGAGAGAGAGAGAGAGAGAGACAGAGAGAGAGAGGTGAATACCTGAGTGTACAAGATCAGGTGAATATGATGGGTGCAGAATGACTTCCCAACCCAACTTCCGTAATGTGTGTTTCATCAGTCTAACTGGGGGTGGGCATTATCGTAGAGTACCATCAATTCCCACACACTTCCTGGTCATTGTTCTTGGACTGCAAATGGAAGACATCCCAGTTGTTGACAATAGGTGCCAACAGTGATGGTTACACCCAGGGAAAGCAATTCACAGTACACCATATCATCGCTATTTCAGCAGATGCATAACATTATCTTTTGTGGATGTGCGCAGGTACAGAGAGTAGCTGCTTTGTGTGCGCTCTACACTCCCTTTTTCCTTATGTTAGCATAAGGACACCATTTCTCGTCACCAGTAACACTGCAGGATAGGAATAGACAGTGTTGTTCATGAGCAAGCACAATGATGAGCCAGCAGAGATGCACATATAGCCACCTGCTGATTTTTATGGTTTTGGCTTAGGGCATACAATACCCATACACCTGATTTTTGAACATTTCCCATTGCATGAAAATATTGCACGATGGTTGGATGATTACAATCGATCACATTTGCCAGTTATCGAGTACAATTACATGGATCGTTGTGGGTTAACAAATTTAAATGATCTTCATCAAATCCCGAAGATCTTCCTAAATGTGGAAAGTCTGTAATGTCAAAACTATTCTCCTTAAAAAGAGAAAACCATTTCCTCAGTGTGCTCTGTCCAATGTCATTGTCCCAATATATTAGTGCAAATGTTTTTGGCTGCCTCTGCTGCTGTCACTCTTCTACTGAACTCAAACAGAAGAATATGTTGGAAGTATTTCGATTTCTCCATTTTCTAGTTTCCACAGCTCCATCCACTATCTCCAAATGACAATATGTAAACTCAAATAGCCACAGTGAATGAGAAATAAAAAAATAACATCAATAAATAAACCCGCAGGAACCGAAATACCAACATGCAAAGCAAAAACACTACACCTATGTGCCAACCTAATATTTTGAGACGGCAATATGTACGTGTTTAATGCTATAGGTCCTTCTATAATACACATACACTCCTGGAAATTGAAATAAGAACACCGTGAATTCATTGTCTCAGGAAGGGGAAACTTTATTGACACATTCCTGGGGTCAGATACATCACATGATCACACTGACACACCCACAGGCACATAGACACAGGCAACGGAGCATGCACAATGTCGGCACTAGTACAGTGTATATCCACCTTTCGCAGCAATGCAGGCTGCTATTCTCCCATGGAGACGATCGTAGAGATGCTGGATGTAGTCCTGTGGAACGGCTTTCCATGCCATTTCCACCTGGCGCCTCAGTTGGACCAGCGTTCGTGCTGGACGTGCAGACCGCGTGAGACGACGCTTCATCCAGTCCCAAACATGCTCAATGGGGGACAGATCCGGAGATCTTGCTGGCCAGGGTAGTTGACTTACACACCTTCTAGAGCACGTTGGGTGGCACGGGATACATGCGGACGTGCATTGTCCTGTTGGAACAGCAAGTTCCCTTGCCGGTCTAGGAATGGTAGAACGATGGGTTCGATGACGGTTTGGATGTACCGTGCACTATTCAGTGTCCCCTCGACGATCACCAGTGGTGTACGGCCAGTGTAGGAGATCGCTCCCCACACCATGATGCCGGGTGTTGGCCCTGTGTGCCTCGGTCGTATGCAGTCCTGATTGTGGCGCTCACCTGCACGGCGCCAAACACGCATACGACCATCATTGGCACCAAGGCAGAAGCGACTCTCATCGCTGAAGACGACACGTCTCCATTCGTCCCTCCATTCACGCCTGTCGCGACACCACTGGAGGCGGGCTGCACGATGTTGGGGCGTGAGCAGAAGACGGCCTAACGGTGTGCGGGACCGTAGCCCAGCTTCATGGAGACGGTTGCGAATGGTCCTCGCCGATACCCTGGGAGCAACAGTGTCCCTAATTTGCTGGGAAGTGGCGGTGCGGTCCCCTACGGCACTGCGTAGGATCCTACGGTCTTGGCGTGCATCCGTGCGTCGCTGCGGTCCGGTCCCAGGTCGACGGGCACGTGCACCTTCCGCCGACCACTGGCGACAACATCGATGTACTGTGGAGACCTCACGCCCCACGTGTTGAGCAATTCGGCGGTACGTCCACCCTGCCTCCCGCATGCCCACTATACGCCCTCGCTCAAAGTCCGTCAACTGCACATACGGTTCACGTCCACGCTGTCGCGGCATGCTACCAGTGTTAAAGACTGCGATGGAGCTCCGTATGCCACGGCAAACTGGCTGACACTGACGGCGGCGGTGCACAAATGCTGCGCAGCTAGCGCCATTCGACGGCCAACACCGCGGTTCCTGGTGTGTCCGCTGTGCCGTGCGTGTGATCATTGCTTGTACAGCCCTCTCGCAGTGTCCGGAGCAAGTATGGTGGGTCTGACACACCGGTGTCAATGTGTTCTTTTTTCCATTTCCAGGAGTGTATTTTAATGTTTAACACACTACTGCAACCACAGAAATAAATATTTTGCATGTATGGAGTCAAAATTTGTACTAAGATAGTACAATACCAAATGAAGACTTAATTTCATCTAACTGTGTGAAACTTATGCTCAAGTTAACTTGGGGTAAAATTCTGCTACATTTTTTGAATCTGATTATACATGAATCTGTAACCAATAACACTCCATATTATGAATGATTCCACTTGTTTTTACATGTACTCCACTAAATAGCTTAAAAAAGGAACAAATGATCATAAAATAATCAACCACAAAGATATCAGTTAATAGTCAGTTCCTCCCTAATATAATTTTTGTAGATAATGCTAGTTACTGGTACTACTCTGAGTAACTGTTTTCACTACATAGCTATTGTTTTCTCAGTGCTTTTCCCTACCCACTATACTACGCTTTAATATAGGAGGTATTAATCTGGGCGTACTATTCTCCCCTGGCAAGTTCTGTTTGTCAGTAGCTGCTTCTCGTGCAAATGACAAGTGATTTGTTCCTCATAAAAAAATCTTGTCAATATGATCACCAATAAACTTTTTTATTGTTTTGATGTAACACCATTCATTCAGTGTCATAATTAAGTATTATGAATGACTGATGTTTCAGGAGTCACTAGAGACTTCATTTTGTGAAGTCTATGCATGTGCTCATTTCAGAAACTACATACGACAGCATTCTGGAAGCTACCCAGATAAGCAAGCGAGGAGCCCATATATGCAACATAACTAACACACTCATGCAGAGGACAATGAGTACCCTGTGACACCTTAATGCCCAATGACACGAATGAAACTGATTGTTTAAAGTATTAAAATTTCATGCTACTCTTCCTAACAGGCACAATACTTAAAAGTACAATCAAGATCAGACGGCATCATAATATCAAGCTGTATCACTCGCACAGTTGACTGGTTTCCACTACAACAAGATTAGTGAATAGTATCATCCAAGGAGTAATCATAATGGTGTGGTCTACTTAACTATGTGACTGTCATTGTTCAGCAAGTAGGGACAGAAAAATTTCATGTGAACAATAAAGCAAGAAAATAATATGAAATCTACAATTTTTTGCACAAAACACTAAACAGTGGTTCTTACAAACTATCACGAAACTTGCATTTCCCCCATTCTTGTGTAAAAATGTAGTAAATCTGAGCATAGAAGTTTACTGTTATGTGAGGCCATTCAAACTCCAGTGCCGTGGGCAGCTGCGCTACGTTTCTCAGTTGAGGATCCACTGCGCGTACAGCCTGATCGATTGGGTTTAAATCTGGGAAGTCTGGTGGCCAAGGGAATACGAAAAACTCATCCTGATGCTGTTCAAACCATAGACATACACTGCGAGCTCTGTCACACACTGCACTGTCCTGCTGGTAGATGCCATCATGCCAAGGAAGACGAAACTGCATGTAAGGGTGCACACAGCCCCCAAGAACAGATGTTTACTTTCATTGATCAGCTGTCTTTTCCAGAATGACAAGATCACCCAAGGAATGCCATGAAAACTGCCCCCAGACCATAAAGCTCCCTCCTACATCCTGGACCCTTTCAACTATCGTCAGACGGTCCATAAGTAAAAATTATCAATATACCGTAATCGTCACAGGGTGTTTGCTTTCAGACGTTTCTTGCTGTATATGCCAAGAGCCATCAGCCTGGTGGAGCAAGAACAGTTATTCATCTGAAAAAGCCACCTGTCGCCACTCAGTGGATGGCCAACTGCGGTATTGGCATGCAAATTCCAGCCTTCATCGCCAGTGAACAGCAGTCGGCACGTTGTTCACCCTTCATCTATGGCCCAAGGAGCACCACAGTTGCCTTGCCACCTGTTTTGGATAGCACCATTTTGTTATTCACAAAATACTTTAACCACGGTGACATGCAAACAGTTTACAAACGCCATCATTTTGGAAATTCTCCCACCATTGGCCTGAAAACCAACAATCATACCCTTTTGGAAATCAGATAAATCAGTCCACTTCTCCATTATGACAACATCTACACCGTTTTCCACATTGCCGCCACCGCCTCCCCCCCCCCCCCCCCCCCCACACCCTCCCACCACTATAAAACTATGTAACATCCAATGCTACTGCCACTTGCTGCTCACCTGCTGTCGGTGAGTGCTTATTGCATGTTGATGTTTAACATAGACGGTGGTCACATTAATGTGTCTGGACTGTGTACTACTGGTAACAGACTGTTATTGAATGCCAACTTCTTTTCCTCATCTCTGAGAATTGTGTTTACTCTTAAAATGACAGCTGATTTACCACAAAAAACTATGAATCTAGATGTGGCTTCAAATGAAAATATCCTGCTTTCAATTAACTATGCCAGTAATAGTTTTAGTCATAGTCATGACATTTTGTGACAATTTTGCAACACCACTGTACAAAAAAATGATGTTTTTGAGATACCTTTAATGCAATGCATCAGTTAAACCACATATTTTCTTAGTGCACAAGTATAAATATGAAAAACAGCAAATACAGCACTTTACTTTGGGAAACTTTTAAAGGAATATAGCATTTGATTACCTGTCAAGCAAACCTAGGCCTCTATCTATGCAACAGATCACAATGTCACCACAAATTTCATTCACAATATAATAATAAAAAAATTGACCAATTGCAAGTAAGACTCCCACACTCAGGATTCCAAACTTAATTATGTACATACTTCATCATCCATTCCAGGAATCTAGGATCTTGAAGATTCTCACCTGTTATCAGAATCGATACTGGCAAGCTAGTGGTCCCAAGGATTCCAAAACTTTTGAGAATGTTTTAATTTCCAGTTTGAAGCCGGATTACAAATGATGAAAGAAATATTTTTTTGAGTGATATAGTTATAAATTCATAATTTCTGATTCTTTTCCTTTATTTATACTGTGGAACTTTCTTCTTGGCAAATTTCATGATTCTACATCACGGGGAAGTACCCTATACATTTTAATGACCGAGTCTGCGATTTACAAGCTAAACATTTTTACACCACCAAAGGTCTATAGACCTTAGTATGTGACACAAATTTCAAGTTGATACGTTTACCCATTACTGAGAAAAATGGGGCTTAACAGGCGGACAGACTGTGATAACAAATGGCCTTTTTTTCATGTCATACAATTAGAAAAAAAAAATTTCAAATGTTTTCCTTTGGTTGTATGTGAAACCTTGTTTCTTGCCAACCTGCAGGATTTTAGGTCAACATGAAGTACCTTATATGATTTCATAAGTATCACAAGATATGACAAAAATCACTGCATATTTTGATTGTTTTTACTCAGAAGCTTCACTTCTGTACATTGCCAAAGGACCATACACCTTAATATGTGACAAATTTCAACATGATATATCTACACATTCCTGAGAAAAAGTGTTTTGATTAGTCAGAAAAATAGGCAGATGGACAACAAAGTGATCCTATAAGGGGTTCTGTTTTTCAGACTTCAGTACAGAACCCTAAAAATGATACCGAATAAATATCAAAAGAAAAATATTCAGTGTTCCGATTTACCATTAGAAACTCATCTGCACAGCGTCACATGTCCTGTGCCGTGACTGACAGAAGCATACTGAGTGGGCACAACATCTATTTACCCATTTGTGAAGCAAAAGTGCTGTATTTGGTGATTTTCATATTTACATTTGCATAACACCGGCGTGTTGCACATAAGTACTGGGATATCTGATGTCACTGGATAAATCCTTTAACTGTGTTCTAGGTTAAATGTGAATACTGCTTCATTATTGTGCAAATATGGACTTCTATGAATTAAACCAAAATATTTTCAAAAAATATGAAGGGATGAATATCTACTTCATACAGAGGTGGGGGAAACAACGAATGATGCATCTTAAAATTATGTTAACAACTCTGATAGTCACTTATCCGCGTAAGTCTGTGTTCATAGCTCTATGTTCTTGTTCAAACCATGGGATGATAATGAACTCTATTAATTCAGACATGACAGAGTATGTAGGTGTACCTAGAATGACAGATTTCAGCTGTTTAAGTAGTACAAATCCATAATTTAACGGAAAAATAATGTTCCATGCCAGTGGAATAGGTGGAGACTATTAAATGACTGGTGGTGTGCTGAAAACAGTTTGTCTTCTATGTCCATATCCAGATGACAGTTTACACACTACAGTAACGTGTTGACTGCCTGGTGGCATAATGACTCAAAAGAGAACTCTAAAGTTATGACAAAGCTTTCTTTCGAAAAACTTTCAACAGTGTATGGCTGCAAAGTATTATTATTCTTTTTTTGTTAATTAAATTCAATGAGTTTAATACCATAAATTTCTTTTTTTGGTATGTAAATAAATGTGACCTGCAATGCCAAATAATATTTTTTTTTTATTTTCAACATAAAAACATTGAAATAAGATGAAAATAGAAGCATACAGTATTTCAGAACTAGCTCTCAGAAACTAAATCTAAAGCAGCCAAAATACAAAACATTGGCAGGAAAGAAGGCTGAAATATGCAGAAAATAATACTGATATTGGCTATTAAATGAAATGATTTATTCCTATCCGCATCAATAAGTCAACAGAATGCTGTGCTTAATTTCTGCCAACAGACAGTGAGTGAAATTTGCTGATCTCAATACGTTCCCACAGCAAGCACAAGGTTCTACAAAAGCATTCAGCCATCAAAGTAATATTCTTCTGCACGATTACATAATTCAGATTGATCCAATATTGACAAACATCATAATCCTAAGTGGTCAAGTGAGCAACATGCTTGATAAGACATATGAAGTGTGTTGAATAAAATGTAAACTGTTGTTTTCAAACAAAATCTCATTGCCAGTGGTAACACTCTCTCTCTCTCTCTCTCTCTCTCTCTCTCTCTCTCTCTCTCACACACACACACACACACACACACACACACACACACACACACACACACACACACAGAGAGAGAGAGAGAGAGAGAGAGAGAGAGAGAGAGAGAGAGAGAGAGGAAATCAAAAATTTTCCTGAAAATTCCAAATATGGAATCATAAGGAGTTCCTGATAATTAACACTGAGTGGGGGTTCTTTCCCCTTGTCTGAGACACTGAGACTGCAGATTAGCTTCAGGTTTTTACACAATATATATTTCTAAACAACAAGGTTCGGGTTTTCTTCTAAAATCGATAGTGAGAAAGTGTTGTGCTGTGAAAATACGCTCTTTCCTTCCTCGTAGTCCTCACTGAAAATAGGGAAGTTGTATTTATACCTTATTGACATATGATTAGAATACAGTTTAAGAGAGTTCAATTTCCAACCAAGGTTTCGTTTGCAACAACAATAAACAATGTTCCAAGTCAGAGAGAAGGGGAGAAGAGGAGATGAACAGAGAGAAGGGGCGAGGAGGGGACTGACACAGATGGGGTGGTGTGAGAGGGAGGAGGAAGAGATGGATGGACAAACGGGGAGAGGGGGGGCAGGAAGAGGAGATTGACAAAGAGGGGGGGAGGCAGGAAGAGGAGATGGATGAAGCGGACAAACAGGGGGGAGAGGAGGAGGCGGAGGAGGAGGAGGAGGAAACAGGCCAAGAGGGTGAGGAGGAGATTAGGAGGTATATCCAATTTCCATAAATACTTAGCGACTGGAAAGCACTGCAACCTGTTTCTTTCAAGGTACTCTTGAACTCGATGATGTAATGAACCACAAAGAGGAAAACTGAATACAAGAGAACCTGAGTAGTTATTGAAACAGATGCACTACATTACTCACTTTTAAAGTCTTTTCTATATCACCCATGTTAAAGCATGTGTACACTAGCAAGTAACTTTTGCAAGTAACTTTCACAAGTAACTTCAGCAAGCACTTACTGGGCGGTTTACATTAGAACAAAGACTTGCAAAAGACTTTTATTTTGAACAAATGTACTCTGTTTACCTAGAAACTGCCATATATGGAAATTATGTACCATCAAAATTTTAATATGTGTGAAATATAAGTTTCAAGTGAACTTACTTTAAAAGAAGTTAGAGTCAAGTTTTAATGTAGTTCATGGAGAACAACATAAAATCAAAATTAACTTAAGAATATCATAATAAATTTCAATGATATGAAAAAATTCCATGTTCTCAAACCTGTAATGCCCCATTGTACTCCTCAACTTATTTCAATAAAGATCTGAATTTTTTCCTGCCGTAATTAATACATCCCAACCAAGACAATTAATATATCAGAACAGTTACAATGGAGAGAGAATCATAAAGATTAGTGTTGTTGTGTTACATGGAACTCCACAATAGTGATGTGTATCCCTATATCTTCTTACCAAGAATGATACTGGTGACTGAAAACCATGAATTAAGTGGTCATGGAGGAGAGCACAAATATTGTGCAGATCTGTTATTTTATTTGCATGTGGAGAATCATTACAAGGTACAACACATGTCCTCAAGATGAGAGAACAGGAAAAGAATGTTTTGTTATTTCAGTTATGTCATTATTGCTTGGGATAACTAGGTTATGTTGTTAACTCAGTTATGTCATTACTGCTTGGGAAAGTGTTAATACATAATTTTAGATGCTAAGAAGATTCCATATTGCAGTGCCTGTATTAATAACTCAAAAATGAAAGGTCCAAAAAACATTTAACATGGGATTTTTTCATGCAAACAACTATTACTACACGTGTATAATAATTATCAAAATCTGATGTGTCAAGAACCACACCACCAGTCGATTTCACATAGACTGACACAAGAGGTAACATCAATAACAAATTTTCAATGCCATAAGGCCTGCAGCTGCAATTCTCATTATTTTATGTGTGATCGGACAATCTCGGTCTCAGTCCATTTTCAGACATCTCAAACAAAAGCATTATACAATGGATATATTAGCGACACTTGTGATTTTGACATAGGAATAAGTCATATCTATAGTAGGCACATTATAGCTTACTATGATTCTTTAGTAGTACATTATGCCATGTATGCCTTGCTCCTGTGAGTGCATGTAATGCTCATAAAATAAATTAGAGAGGTTTTTCATTATTTTAGGTGCATGTCGTTTTTCAGCAGTTGCTGCAAAGCACATATATAAGGGTCCAAGTTTTAACATAAGTAACACTAGAAAGATTATAATTATTTTACAGAAATTTGTTAATTATCCTACATATGCCTTTGTTCTCAAATATATTTAATTATCATACATCATTGGTGCAAATATGACTGTATGTAATTTCTTTAAAGTAACTTGTAAATATTTTTCCTCTTATTGTGGGAGCACATCATTTTTGATGAGTTATTATAAAGACATTATAATAAAATCAATCAAACTAAGTACTCTAATGAAACAGCACTGAATATTACAAGAGTCAAGTAAAACAACTTTATGGTTGTGAGATTTTTCGCATTACAGTAATATTTGTAATTTTACATTCTGTGATTCTGCAATGCTTCATCGTAGAATTGGTAAAAAGTCGTCTGGCAATTTCCCATTTCACAGGTATTTTTGTTCATTGAAAATTCTGCCCGACTCTTTTAGATGGATGTAAATTACAATTTCTTGCATTACATTTATGTTTTTTTTTTCTTTTTTGTAACTTACATAACATTTTAAGTGATTCATCTATATTAGGTATTTTGTGGTTGGCGTCTTAAGTGGGCAGCGAAGATGGATGGGTTACTGTCTCTTATTGCTGTGTGTTCTTTAAATTTTGTACAAACTTTCCTTACTGTATGTCGAATATAAAATTTTGAGCATGCTACATAGTTAATTTTGTAGATTCCCAATTGTGAAATCTGCTCTCATTTACATGGTATGTGTTCTCAATAATTGTTGTAGAGGGTTAGTGCTTCTGTAGCTAGTGTATGATTTTGTATTCTTGAAACATCAAGTAATTTTGTTGGAAATAAAATCTAGATAAGGCCATAAAAGAAATTTGAGTTTCATTTGTGTGTCTGGTTAAAGTTATTTCATCTACGGCACTGGCATGTGTTTCATTGGTTTTAGCTTGTGTGCTCTCGAGTGGCATACGACAATATGCAACAGTAACCCATCCACTTTTGCAACAAACTTAAAAGACGTGAATCACAAAATACCTAATGTAGATGAATCACTTGAAATACTACATAATTTACAGAAAGAAAAAAGAAGAAATTGAAATTTACATCTATCTACAAAACCAGCCAGACAATTTTAAATGAGCAGAAAGACCTGCGAAACTGGAAATTCCTGGACAACAGGCAGTTCTACAATGATGTGTTACAGAACCATTAAATGTAAAGTTATCACTGCACCCTTTAATAAATATGACTGTAATGCAAAGGATCACGCAAGTGTAAAGCAGTTTTTACTCGACTCTTGTAGTTTTCAGTATTGTTTCATTAGAATACTGTGGTTGATTTTACATATATGATCTTTGTAACAACTACTCAAAAACGATGTGCTCCCACAATAAGAGAAAAAATATTTACAAGTTATTTTAAAGAAATTACATACAGTCATATTTACACCATACTTAAATATAACTGAGAACAAAGGCATATGTAGGTCAATTAAATAATTTCTGTTAAAATTATTATAGTCTTCCTAGTGTTAAATATGACAAAACACGGACCTTATATATTCAAGCTTTGCAACAACTGCTCGAAAGTGATGCACTCCTAAAACAGCGAAAAATTTCTATTTTATGAGCATTACATGCAAGGACATACATGACATACGACTGAAAAATCACCCATAAAGTCAGTCATAATGCACCTAGTATATCTGCAGATGTAACTTGTTCCTCTGTCAAAATCACAAGTGTCTCTAATATAGCCGATGTGTTGTGTTTCTGTTTTAGACAGTTGAAAATGTCAGCTGAAGGCATCATGAAATAATTAAAAAGTGAATAATAAATTTCATAATTATATATTTTCATAAATGCAGGAATACCACCTGTGGCATGCTACTATTACTTCTACTCACAAGGGTTGCTCCAAAAATAATGTATATTAGTCCTTAGAAGACTACCTAAAACTGTTTTAGATGGGTATTTTGGATAAGTATCATGCACTTTTTTAATCCTCTTTAAAGAACAAGAGTGGCAGGATGTTTACAGTGCTGATAACATAATAAATATAATGCTTTCCTCAACACACACTTCTCGTGGTCTTCGAAAGGTGCTTTTTACTTGAAAGTTGAAAACAGGGTAGTAGTACTAACGGGCAACCTGGGCGGCTTACTAATTGCATACGGATATCACGTAGAACAGTGTAGGAATTTTATCAAAACGTTCACATTGGAGCTACAGTAGCCCATTACAAACAGTACTGTAAGGTTCTTAGAAATGTCATTAGGAAGGCTAAAAAGCACATGGTATGTGAACACAATAGCTGCAATATTGGCTGCTAATGGCAACAGGGTGCGGGACTGGTGGTATCCAACTGTGAGCACACCATGATGCTATGGAGCCTGGTTGAATTGCTTAGTCAACGAGTAACTCACAACAGTGCTACAGTGCTAGTGTTGTTGTTATAAAGCAGAGCAATGGAAAACAAACCAAACATTGCATTATATTTACAACAACAGTTGCCGAAGTTGACATTTCATCAGAATGTAACACAAGGAATTTCGCAGACAGAGAAATTGGTGGCAGATGAAATGCTGGTGGTTCTGTAATATGAGTCATAGAAATGTGTGGTGTTGTATGCTCTCAACTGTGCGGACAATATACGTGAGTACAAAGATAATGATATGTGCTTAACAATTGAAGTGATACTGAAGCTGGTATCGAGCCATGTAATTCATCATCCTTATCGGACAGGGAGCCACAAATTCCCTCTTCAATGAAATGCAGTAAAGGACAACTGTTGTCCAAGGAGTGGGTATTTAACATAATTATGTACATGGAAGATCATCCACAGCATATGAAAAAATAACAACACAATTATGCAAACAAATCTGCAGCAATGTGATCATGTAGTGCATAAGAAAAACTACAGATATTCAAGGTAGGACAAGACACACTTGTTACAAAAACTTGCATTTGCATTTTTCACGGATGCTCAACACAACTCTCATGATGTACATGCCAGTGACCTACTACGTTGTGCACATCAAATTGCGCATGACTTGGATTACACTGATTTCCAGGGAAGCAGTGGATGGTCGCATAACTTCAATCAGTACTACAATATTGGAAGACATAAGATAACAAAATTTCAACAAAGCCTCCAGTTGACTAATACCAAACTGCAGAATCAGCCAGAAAATTTGTAGATGAGATAAACTTATCCCATCATTCAGGACTTGAAGAAAATCAAATGAAAGGGACCCAGGAATAGAGAGGTAACATGAAAGTTGTATCAAGATCAACATTATCAATGCCTGAAGGCATTCATATACAATTATGCCAACAGTTAATTTGGATGGTAAATTGGCAGGAATGTTATTTGTTGTGCTGCGAGAAGTTGGAGGTGCTCTGCCCTCTACGATTCTTTCTTGTGTGCGTGACGTTGTAAGGGCAGTAGGGAATACTTATGTCACAGCAAGAAAGATTGGGGAAAATGGACATAAGAGAATTACAAGTATGGTATGAACACTGAATTTGGCCAACAGCTAGTCAAAATAACTTGCTTTTGCTTGATTCACAGTTTGTGTGTAAAAATCATACTCCCTTAGAGCAAGCTATCCCTCCTGAAAAGTGAGAGAAATTGCAATTAACACTATCTGGAACTACTGGACAAATTCAACATCTGGATGCTTGTTTTTTCTGTGCCTATAAAAGATTATCACACTATCTGCAACTACGCCTTAAAGAATAGCCAGTTTCACGATAAGCTCCACAACAGACTGTTTCGCAGCATGCCATCACATACCATTTGTTCTCACCACCCCTTTACACCAATATGATTCTACATGCATTCTTTAGGAGTGGATACCTTGCCGAATGTCCTGCACAGTTTGTAACTCCCAGGAGTTCGCCTCCAATCTTGATGGAGTGAGCCTTTGTGAATACTGTGGCAAGCCATTTTTCATTCAATGTTCAAGGGGAAGTTAAAAGTTTGTTTTGAACATTTCTTGAATGTCGACGATGTCCATTTTGTGTAGTGTAACACATACATTCCATTGAATGCACCTCCTGGACACTCATTTTCTGTAGCCCTCCTGATGCACTTGGTGAGTCATTAGCAGCTAATATTTTTCTTGTCATAATTGGTAACACAACACTTTCAAATGAGCCTTACGAAAGACTGAACTTGGGACCTTGAACTGAAGGCGTTCCTTATAAGAGAGAGGCAGAATGTCCGCAATTTTTGTGTGTGTGTGTGTGTGTGTGTGTGTGTGTGTGTGTGTGTGTGTGAGAGAGAGAGAGAGATCCAGCACGACACTAAAGCACTTTACTGCATATGTTAGCTCAGTACTTGCCAGATCTGTAATTCCTTTAGGAATGGTTAATTTCCTTAACGATTAAGACATTCAATAGTGAAATCACTTTACAAAAAAGAACAAAGGAATAATGTACAACATTTTAAACGCATTGCATGTCACTGGTTTTTGTAAAAGCTATTGGAAAGGGTAATTGATCCTTTTAATTGACAATTTGCTGTCAAGTGTACAATTTAGTTTTGGAAATAATTTAAAAACTGCAAATGCTATATTCTCATTTCCTTTCTCTCTGAGGCACTGGGTGGATTAAGTTGTAAACACCAGGTGTCTTCTTTGATTTAACTACGGAATTTGATTGTGCTGATCACAAAGTATTACTGCAGAAATTGGACCACTATGGAATAAAAGGAGTAGCTCACAATTGGTTCTTCTCATACTTTACAAATGGACAGCAAAATGTCATTCTCCTCAGTAATGGAAACGGCTATGAGCTGGCGTCTGATTGAGTACAGTTAAGTGAGGGTGCCTCAGGGCTCAGTGCTGGAACCACTAATGTCCTCATACAGGGTGTCCCACCTAAACTTTTCACTGCCAATATCTCTGGAACTATAACAGATATTGACAAACAGCATGAACGTACAGCAGGGGCTCACGAACATGGATACTATGAAACATTCTAAGCCATGTGCAAATATCGGTTTCAACAGAAACTACTCTTTTTTTCTAAATGGATTCCAAGAAATCACAATAATAATGACATAATTACATCCCAAGAAATTGGAACACGAAGCTGATGTCTGAAATGAACGAATGAAACATGCTGCTATGCACTTCGCACTCCCCTTTCTCAGGAATAACTGATGTATTGTGATACAACCTGCACCATTATTATTGAGATTTCTCATGTTAGATTGTGTATAGAATAATATCGGGTGTCTATTTAAAGAAAACATAAGTTTTTGTTGAAACCAATATTTGCACACGGTTTTGAATGTCTCATAGTATTTACTTTCGTGAGTGACTGTCATACATTCATACCTGTGAAAGCCGTTTGTCAAATTCTATTGTGGTTCCAGAGATATTGATGGTTAAAAGTTTAGGTGGAACACCCGGTATGGCAGTTGGTTATAATTAAACTGATGATGTTCAGTGTGCTGCAGTGTGGGCTGTACAGATCACAGGACACTGAAACATTGTAGGTCTTAATTGGTGCACTTATGGAGTATGCTGAAAAAAGTAACAGTTCCACTTTCCTGCTGTAGATTCATACCTGTGAAAGCTGTTTGTCAATATCTGTTATAGTTCCAGAGATATTGGCAGTGAAAAGTTTAGGTGGGACACCCTGTATGAGGACATTAGTGGTTCCAGCACTCACCCCTGCGGCACCCTCACTTAACTGACTCCAATCAGACGCCAGCTTATAGCCATTTTCATTACTGTGGAGAATGACATTTTGCTGTCGATTCGTAAAATATGAGAAGAACCAACTGTAAGCCACTCCTGTTATTCCACAGTACAAAGGTACGACTGTGCAGTGCTGGTAAAGTTGTTTTATCACAACGGCAGAAACAGCGGTGCTACATTGGGGAAATATTGCGCACAGAAACAGCTGCAAAGAGGCCCTATGTCAATAAATGAGCTAAAGATTATGATCAAGAAATTTGAAGAACAAGTGGAGTAGATGGTGCAGCAGGGAGAGGGAGGTGGCCCTTTCCCATGGCAGTTGATAAAGTTGCTGTACCTATAGCCAATCACACAGCACACGGCTTAAATTTTCCAGCCAGTGCTCAAGCTCTCAAGGGAATAGTCTCCCTTCTGGTCAATGGCACAAAAGATTTTGTAGCGAATTTTACAGTGGTATCCCATATTACTACAAGATTCAGAATGTGCACCACACAGAGTCCTAAGATAGGCTACAACACTGATTACCCTTTGCTTTTTTGGCTCTAATGGATATTAGCAACCTGTGACCGGTGAATATTCTTTGGTCAGACGAGGCATATTTCACTCTGCACAGTGCTGTGAATGTACAGAACTGTCACGTGTTGCTTTCTAACCCACCACATGTTGTGCAGGAACATCCACTGCACTCAGCTTATGTGACTATGGTGGAGTGGTTTCACAAGCACCTTGATTCTCGGTTCATTGAGGAGATGACATCTCACAGGCCTGTTTGGTGTACAGTGACATCTGCATGTTGTAAGGACCGTGTTGTACAATACATGACTCCAGCTTTGCAAGAACACTACTGTGTCCATACCAATATATTCTAGCAAGACGTGGCAACACCACACATTGCTTGACAAGTAAAGATTTGCTTCGAGAAACCATCGATAACAACTGCATCATCTCTAGGCAATTCTGACATGGTAAGCTCTCGTGGAAAGCCCATGTTCACAATCTTGTTGAAAAACTTAAAGCTGCTACATTTACCATCAGAATAGTTTCTGCAATAAGTGTCCAAGATGAAATTTAGTCTACTTTGCTTACTTTCATTCACTTACAACACATGGCATTATATTCTGAGCAACCTTCCCATTCACAAAGACCATTTTTGGCTCATAAATGGGCAGGTTAACCTGAATGTGGTGCAAGTTCATGGACCTCTTGCCAAACTTTGTTCAAGAGAATGGGAATTTTGACACTGGCCTCTAAAGATATATTTTTCTATGTATTTTGTTGTTAACAACATGAACTTATTCCCATGAGTTATCAGCTTTCACTCACTCAATGCCAAGCAGGAACTCAATCTGAATTTGAATCACACCACCCTGACACTTGTGCGGAAAGGCGTGCAATGTATCACTGCATCCATTTTCAATACACTACCACAATAGTTAAAAACTCTTAGCAGTAGTCATCAAATTTTTAGTTCCGAACTTAAGAATTTGCTCATGCCTCACTCTGTCGAGCAGTCCCTGGAAACAGTTAAGCCCACTCCTGAGTTACATTGGCATATATACTCAGCAGCTTGTCATCCGCATAACATTTGTATAAATTTGATTTTCTCCAGTGTCACATACTGACTCATTTCCTGTTCATGGGCATTTACTCCTCAATTCAGTTCTATGGAACTAGATATGTAAAATAAAACAAAAGAAATCCAAATGTGTGAATTTGCAAGTCAGAGTAAAGCATGTCCACATGATGCCTCTTTCCTTGTGCACATTCATGGACACACAAGAACAACAGCGCACACAAAAAAATTAGTGGGAAGGAAACACTTATGCATGCGCATTCTTGTGTCCACATATTGCCTGACTGCAAAAGCAGTCTCCTTCTTTACTGAGGAGTTTTTGCTGAGTCAGAAAACACAAAGGCAACTATGAATAAAGTATTTATGTGGACAGATGAATGAGGATTACACAAAGCGACATTTAGTTCGCAAATTTCAAGAGATCACAGCTAGATTTTAGTTTTTCTGCTTGGGAAACTTAAGTGACAGGGCTGGCGTAACATTTCACTAGCTGGTAACAGGTGACACATACCAGTTTGAACTATAATGTCATATTTCACAACAAAGCATTTCATTTCAGTGACTATTCCTGAAACTGATAAATAATTAATGAAGGCCTTTTGTCATTAGGTGAAGGTTAACTAGCTTTTAATATGTCACTTTTATCTTGTTTTATAAAAAAGTTGTGTATGCATCTTTAACCATAAAAGATTACATATAGATTAACACCCTCAAACTCAAGTAATCTGAGAAAGTCACAGACCCCAGAATCCACAACAATGGAGGTTGCATTTATCAGTTTTGTATTTTTTGCATCACTAATGTTCATTTCAATGTCTTGCAGTTTGCTTAGAAGCTACAAATACCCCATCCTTTCTTCTTTTTCAAATGTCAATGTCTTCAACTGTTCTGCTATTAAGTTGACATAACACGAATATTTGTCCAAATTTCCACACGAAGTCTTCATAAGTTTGTAAGCTGTTTCTTGTGAGTTTTCCTACTTCAAGACTTATCTTATTCATTACAGTAACATGATAAGAAACTTTTTATCTAATACTTAGCAATCAGAGCATCACACATGAAATTTTTATTCAAATAATCTTCAGAAGTGGCATTCCATATGAATTCTTTGTCTGCAATCATCTACAATTTCAGTATGCTTTCTTTGGAGTCAACAGATATCACTGTATGTGAATCACCTGAAAGCACAGCCTTAACATACACCACAAGAAGACACAAGGGTCCTAGTTGCCTTTCCTTTGCTGAACAGCACAAGCGATTCCTACTTAAACATGGGAAGCAATGCACAATTATGCATGGCCTCCATTTTGAGACAATTACATTTAGACAAATGCCAGTGCACAGTTGTGCTGTTGGAAATGGAAGCCCTTGCATAAAGGTGACCAGAAAAAAAGGCACCGTGCAGATGCACCTTAAGTGTTTCTCAATTAAAAAAAGAAAGTGTATAAAAGGAGGAAGTATTCTTTTACAGACTGAATAGTGTCCCCAAATCCATGTAACGTGGTAGTAAAGTGTGGAAGGAAATAAGGTAAGTGTACTGAGGAAGAAGGACCTACACCTGTGTTGACATAGAGGAATAATACTATATGTAGAAGCACTAAATCTGCGGAGAAATGGAGGAAAGTGTAATGAGATTAGAGAAATATGCTTCGAGCTAGAGATGTGCAGTTAAATTTTAGTAAGAACTCAGTAGGGAACATTACACTTGCTCAAATGTTGTGCGGAATGCAACTACCTAAGCAGTAGAAGCTTGAGAAACTAACAAACAGGAAAATATTAAAGATAGAGAGTATGTCCAAATTTGTATAGTGCAAGCAATATATGCCTAACAGACAATGAAACTACACCACAAAGGTCATATGAAAATTTACGATTGCTGTATCCTCAGAAGGTAAGTCCATCAATACAGTTATTAAGACGAAACTTTAAAACTAATATAGAATTAAAAGTTAGTCATGATCTGTTTTCCCATGAAAACTACACTACATAAAAAGTTTCTCTTCAAAACATTATTACATCTATACTCCTATGAAAAATTAAAATAGTGTAATGTTAAAATAGCATTTTACTGAAAACATACAGGCAGCTTATTACAAGTAACCAGCAGTTGCCATTAAAGCTCAAAATACTTTTCAGAAGAAAAATAGTAGATGCAATTTTAAAAGCATTTGCTTTAAATTGCAACAATGTTTTAAGGCTAATGTGGTAGCAGAGTGTGGAAGGAAATAGGGAAGATGTACCAAGGAGGAAGAACCTACACCTGTGTTGAGATAAGGAAAGAATACTATGTATAGGAGCACTATCTCTGTAGAAGAATGGAGAAAAGCGTAAGGAGATAAGAGACCATACAGAAGTGCAAAATGAGAAGCACCTTAACTCTACTTACAATATAATGGTTATTAACTATATGTATACATAATTATATCTAAAAACAAAGATGATGTGACTTACCAAACGAAAGTGCTGGTAGGTAGATACAAACACAAACATACACACGAAATTCTAGCTTTCGCAACCAACGGTTGCTTCGTCAGGAAAGAGGGAAGGAGAGGGAAAGATGAAAGGATGTGGGTTTTAAGGGAGAGGGTAAGGAGTCATTCCCATCCCAGGAGCGGAAAGACTTACCTTGGGGGAAAAAAGGACAGGTATACACTCGCACACACACACATATCCCATCCGCACATACACAGACACAAGCAGACATTTGTAAAGGCCTTTACAAATATCTGCTTGTGTCTGTGTATGTGCGGATGGATGTGTGTGTGTGTGTGTGTGTGTGTGTGTGTGTGTGTGTGTGTGTGCGCGCGCGTGTATACCTGTCCTTTTTTCCCTCAAGGTAAGTCTTTCCGCTCCCGGGATTGGAATGACTCCTTACCCTCTCCCTTAAAACCCACATCCTTTCATCTTTCCCTCTCCTTCCCTCTTTCGTGACGAAGCAACCGTTGGTTGCGAAAGCTAGAATTTCGTGTGTATGTTTGTGTTTGTTTGTGTGTGTATCTACCTACCAGCACTTTCGTTTGGTAAGTCACATCATCTTTGTTTTTAGATATATTTTTCCCACGTGGAATGTTTCCCTCTATTATATGTATACATAATTAGACAGACTTATCAAAAGATTTTGTTCATGATTACCTGAATTGTAGAATACCGACATAAGAATTTAGAAAAGTGGCTATATTTACTGCAAGATTATCCGTCTACATGGCGGAGTGTGTGGTGATATGCTACTCCAAAGGAGTGATGTGTATCCCTTACATATTCTTCCCGGCAAATAATACTTGAAAAGAAAACCATAAATCTGCCACAGGCAGCCAGAGACTACTGTTGTTGTTGTTGGTGGTGGTGGTGGTGGTGGTGGTGGGTAATTCCAATGAAGGCCCTTTTGGCTCAAAGCTTACTTGTTTGACAGTGGTAGGTAGCAATCTATCCATTTTATAATATTGTTACTGACCTTTGTGTATTATTCAAGAACAGTTAGAGTAGTAATAAAGAGGCCCTTTACTGCAATTATGAAGCATTTCAAATCATTTCCGGGAATTCAGCCAGGTAACACTTTCAGCGACCGCCGACATTTCGGCGGGAGAACACCCCGCAATTTTCAAGGCAAACTGCAATGGACAGGCGATGCACATGCAAATTTAAAACCTCGGTTCTCGAACTGATGCTGGGAAGATAACACACACTGAACACCAGTGCCACCAAAGATGACCAAAGTCACAGATACTGATAGTGGAACGACGAACTCACAGGTGAGGTAGCATTGACTCTGTTCCTCTGTTTTTTAACAAGGGAGAGAGCTGGATTCCACACAGAGTTTAAACAAGAACCTCCATCCCTGTTAACGAGCTTGCTCGCTAATTTAATCTCAACTGCCTCCTTAATAACACTGTCCCAATAACTGGACGTGCATGCCAATATCTCAGTGTTATTATATAACATGGGGTGACCAGTATCCAAGCAATGTTCGGCAATAGCAATTCTACTTGGCTGCTGTAATCGTGTGTGCTATTTATGCTCACTACATTGGTCCTCAATGGTCCTGACCGTGGAGGACCGATGTACTGAGCATAAATGGCACACACGATTACAGCAGCCACATAGATCTGCTATTGCCGAACATTGCTTGGATACTGGTCACCCCATGTTGTATAATAACACTGAGATATTGGCATGCCGTCCAGCTATTGGGACTGTGTTATTAAGGAGGCAGTTAAGGTTAAATTAGCGAGCAACCTCATTAACAGGGATGGAGGTTTTTGTTTAAACTCTGTTTGGAATCAGGCTCTCCCCTTGCTAAAAAACAGAGGGACAGAGTCGATGCTACCTCACTTGCGAGTTCGTAGTCTCACTATCAATATCTCTGACTTTGGTCATATTTCGTGGCACTAGTGTGTGTGTGTGTGTGTGTGTGTGTGTGTGTGTGTGTGTGTGTGTGTGTGTGGGCGCGCGCAGTCCGAGAAATGAGTTTTTAAATTTGCATGTATGTCACCTGCCTGTTGTAGTTTGCCTTGAAAATGGTGGGGTGTTCTCCCGCCAAAATATCGGCGGTCGCTGAAAGTGTTACCTGGCTGAATTCCCGGAAGTTACTTGAAAGTTGTATACGCCAGGAGAAACTCGGGTCTCAAATTATAAAGCAGCCTGTGCCAAATTCTCTCTCACGCTTTCAAGAAGAGCATGGTCAAAAAATAAACAGAGGTAATAAAAATATCTAGGGACCAACACACTGAATGAAGTAGAAAACATGTAGCATTTGACACGTCATTAAAAGTAAGTTCATTTGAGGCATAACAAGCTCAAACTGGACAGGGTTGGGAAGTAAATCCGATGTGTAGTCTTCAAAAGCACCAGCCTGGCATTTGTCTTCATTGATTTAGGAGTCCTCCTGAATGCATATCCAGTGTGTTACCTCTGTGTCATCTCTTTCGATAAAAGAAACATTTAGCATGAGAAACAAGAAACTAGTTCACTTTTCACTCCTTGTGGTATGAAAACTGGCATTTTCTTATGGAAAAACTTTATTCCCCCCCCCCCCCCCCCAAAGTCCTTTATGCAACCTTTAGAAGAGTTTAGTACTGTTAATTCTGTGCCATTTAGCTGTATTTCATCAAAATGCTACATGAATATTAATGCATTGTTAAAATGACATGTATAAAAAGACAGTATTTAAAATTAGTAAAAGCTCACACAAAAATAACCTGCACTGCCAAAATTTTGTGATACAGAAATTACAACTGACAAAAATCATTAAATAATGAGTAATGTTTATCCGGTGCTGATGCAAAATAACAATATAGTAACTGAAACTGCATAGTACTATGATAGTAATTACTGAAATTACTTCATAACTAATTAGATCAAGCGGACTAGGTGATAATTTTTACTATACTTCAATTAACTTAAACAAGTTTAAAGATTTGACCAAATTTTTACAATAAACAGTGGTCTGAGCCGAAGAATTAGAGGGCCGAATGTGTCTTTTAGACAGACTGATAAAGAGTTGTTTTGAAAAGACATTACATTATTTCACATACCTGGGAGTGCTGTAGTACATTTACTATGTATGGCAACTGTTCACAGTCATTCACTGCCTTTTTGGCGTGAGTGGCATTATTACATACACAATCTCCATTTAATTTGATTGAAAAAGTTATTTGAAGCATATCAAGCACCAGTGTATATTATGCTGAATCAAACAGTGTAACATCCACGATGGAACAATTTATTTATCACGAGCAGACATATGCTTCAGAACAGCATAACAACTATTTTGTGTTTCATGGGGAGACACTCAGATCTTCCACAAAGAGGGCTCACTCTTACAGAAAGATATATACAATAAGCATCAGAAAATCAATAAAATGTTTAACAAACATCTGTTAATGGAACAGAAAAGTCCGAGCACAGAATTATTCACTTCCATACAAACAAACTGAAGATCTCCACAACCAAAAGTAACCTTACAAGAAACAAGCTAACAAACAAAGCGGGGTAGTGTGATGAAATGTTTTAGCAATAACTCATTAATGAGGTACACCAGAACACAGAAGGAATTTTTTGGGTTCAAAAGGAGAGTTTTCAGTGCTGTGGTCAAAGACAAGAAGTAACAGCTCAAGATGAAAGGCACAGAAGTTGTTGGTAAACAGGTTAATACCATAATAACTATTTTGCGTGGAAAAATTGTATTTTTATATAGGGTTGCAATACTTGCCAATAGGCAAAAAAGAATTTTGGATTTATGTAAGTGAAAAAGCAATAATTGAATTGCTCTGGTATTAGCCCCACAAAAAAATCTATGACCTCCTGCCATGAAATATCAATTGCAGACCCATTTGATAAGCCGATTTGCACGATAAAAATAGATGTTATATCTTTAGTAAAATTATGTCAAAGTGAACGAAGTCCATCATTCAGTACAGACACCTAAAGCTTCTCAGTTTATTAATATAACAAACAATTTAGTAATACATTATGTAAATGGAGCTTTATTACAGTAATATTGCTATGCTTTCACATCATATCAATCAAAATGCTATGGAGAGCATAACTTTTAAATTAATGTAATAAAGAAACAAATTTATGAACACAATTTTATTTACAGATGACCAGGTTCTCCCAGCAGATAGTGAAACGCTTTACAATAAATTATGTTTAATTTGAATAATGTTTTATTAAGTTTTCACATGGTTATACCTGTAAATAAAACAAAAGTAATGGCAATGGAAGGGAAACGTAAAAAGAGCAAAAATATTGTAATCAGTAAGATAACAAACAGTTGAATTTGTTTAAATATCTCAGAACAGAAATATGAAATGTGGTTCAATATACAAACAAATATAATGCTATAAACGGCTGTATAAGGAGGTATCTTGATAGAACTACAAGGACAGAGATAACACAGACTGTACTAGGTAGTGGCTAAGCCTGCCCTCGTGCATGATAGCGAAAACTGGATTCTAAGAAAAGGAGAGAATCGAAGGTTGAAACATCCGGGATGAGGTTTCTGAGGTCACTTCTTGTACTAACACAAGGACATAAATAGCAGTTAGATGTGGAAACAACAACAATAAAAGAAATTAGACACTACCACAAAAAATGGTATGACCACATCAAAGGCTGCCACCTGAGCACCTGCCACGGCAAGCATTACATTTCAAGCAAACTGGAAGACAGAATAGAGCATGGTCAATAACGAGACACAGAAAACAAAATTGTTGAATTCCTTTCGTTTTGAAATGGGCCTACATCCTCTCCTTGAAATGGAAGAAGAAGAAGAAGAAGATGGTGTCATCTTTACAGTAAGTAGCAATCTATCTTTTCCTACACTGTAAATAGTGAGGTACTACAAAATTGAATGAAAGACATAAAATTCCAGTGTAGCCAGAAGTACAGAATGAAGAGTGTCAACCATATCCTTCTTAAGGGAACCATACCAGCTTCTATCTACAACATTTTAGGAAAATCACAGATTACCTATACCTGGATGGCCAGCTAGGTATTTGAACTGCAGTACTGCAGAATGCCAAGTGCAGTGCTTTACCACTACATGGGCCTTACTCCAACTTACAAGCAGGATGAAAACAACCTCTGAGTACTGGAAGAAACCTGAATAACTGTAAAATATATCTTGTGTTTTTAATATGCTTTCAATGCAATTTAGTTTAAAAACAACAGTTTAAATTTAGTTTAACACACTAGATCTGTCAGAAACATGTTACATGCCTGAACGCTTAGGTTTGTGACTTGTCAATAACGCAACATCAGGAAGTCTTACTTTTTGCATTAATATAGTCTAACATTCTGAATAAGTGTTTATGAACCTCACATGCTGAGCGACAGGAGTGAAGGTAGGAATCTAAAACTGTTCTGGTCTGCATGTTGTCAGTATTAAAAATCGTGAGAAGTTAAGGGAAGAGAGTCTGGATACTAAGGCAAGATGTGGGTTTATAAATGACAATTTTAACATGTTGGTATCCCCCCCCCATGAACCATGGACCTTGCCGTTGGTGGGGAGGCTTGCGTGCCTCAGCGATACAGATGGCCGTACCATAGGTGCAACCGCAACGGAGGGGTATCTGTTGAGAGGCCAGACAAACGTGTGGTTCCTGAAGAGGGGCAGCAGCCTTTTCAGTAGTTGCAGGGGCAACAGTCTGGATGACTGACTGATCTGGCCTTGTAACACTAACCAAAACGGCCTTGCTGTGCAGGTACTGCAAACGGCTGAAAGCAAGGGGAAACTACAGCCGTAATTTTTCCCCGAGGGCATGCAGCTTTACACTATGGTCAAATGATGATGGCGTCCTCTTGGGTAAAATATTCCGGAGGTAAAATAGTCCCCCATTTGGATCTCCGGGCGGGGACTACTCAAGAGGACGCCGTTATCAGGAGAAAGAAAACTGGCGTTCAATGGATCGGAGCGTGGAATGTCAGATCCCTTAATCGGGCAGGTATGTTAGAAAATTTAAAAAGGGAAACGGATAGGTTAAAGTTAGATATAGTGGGAATTAGTAAAGTTTGGTGGCAGGAGGAACAAGACTTTTGGTCATGTGAATACAGGGTTATAAATACAAAATCAAATAGGGGTAATGCAGGAGTAGGTTTCATAATGAATAAAAAAATAGGAGTGCGGGTAAGCTACCTCAAACAGCATAGTGAATGCATTATTGTGGCCAAGATAGACACGAAGCCCATGCCTACTACAGTAGTACAAGTTTATATGCCAACTAGCTCTGCAGATGATGATGAAACTGATGACATGTATGACGAGATAAAAGAAATTATTCAGGTAGTGAAGGGAGACGAAAATTTAATAGTCATGGGTGACTGGAATTCGTCGGTAGGAAAAGGGAGAGAAGGAAACATAGTAGGTGAATATGGATTGGGGGGAAGAAATGAAAGAGGAAGCTGCCTGGTAGAATTTTGCAGAGAGCATAACTTAATCATAGCTAACACTTGGTTCAAGAATCATAAAAGAAGGTTGTATACATGGAAGAATCCTGGAAATACTAGAAGGTATCAGATAGATTATATAATGGTAAGACAGGGATTTGGGAACCAGGTTTTAAATTGTAAGACATTTCCAGGAGCAAATGTGGACTCTGACCCCAAATACTGGTTATGAACTGTAGATTAAAACTGAAGAAACTGCAAAAATGTGGGAATTTAAGGAGATGGGGCCTGGATACACTGACTAAACCAGAGGTTGTACAGAGTTTCAGGGAGAGCATAAGGGAACAATTGTCACGAACGGGGGGAAAAAAATACAGTAGAAGAAGAATGGGTAGCTCTGAGAGATGAAGTAGTGAAGGCAGTAGAGGATCAAGTAAATAAAAAGACAAGGCTAGTAGAAATCCTTGGGTAACAGAAGAAATATTGAATTTAATTGATGAAAGGAGAAAATATAAAAACACAGTAAATGAAGCAGGCAAAAAAGGAATACAAACATCTCAAAAATGAGATCAACAGGAAGTGCAAAATGGCTAAGCAGGCATGGCTAGAGGACAAATGTAAGGCTGTAGAGGCTTATCTCACTAGGGTTAAGACAGATACGGCCTACAGGAAAATTAAGAGAGACCTTTGGAGAAAAGAGAACCACTTGTATGAATATCAACATCTCAGATGGAAACCCAGTTCTAAGCAAAGAAGGGAAAGCAGAAAGGTGAAAGGAGTATATAGAGGGTCTATACAAGGGTGATGTACTTGAGGACAATATTATGGAAATGGAAGAGGATGTAGATGAAGATGAAATGGGAGATACAATACTACGTGAAGAGTCTGACAGAGCTCTGAAAGACCCGAGTCAAAACAAGGCCCCGGGAGTAGACAACATTCCATTACAACTACTGACGGCCTTGGGAGAGCCAGTCCTGACAAAACTCTACCATCTGGTGAGCAAGATGTACGAGACAGGCGAAAGACCCTCAGACTTCAAGAAGAATATAATAATTCCAATCCCAAAGAAAGCAGGTGTTGACAGATGTGAAACTTACCTAACTATCAGTTTAATAAGTCACAGCTGCAAAACACTAATGCGAATTCTTTACAGACGAATGGAAAAACTGGTAGAAGCCGACCTCGGGGAAGATCAGTTCGGATTTCGTAGAAATATTGGAATATGTGAGGCAATACTGACCTTACGACTTATCCTAGAAGAAAGATTAAGGAAAGGCAAACCTACGTTTCTAGCATTTGTAGACTTACAGAAAGCTTTTGACAATGTTGACTGGAATATTCTCTTCCAAATTCTAAAGTTGTCATGGGTAAAATACAGGGAGCGAAAGGCTATTTACAATTTGTACATAAACCAGATGGCAGTTATAAGAGTCGAAGCAGTGGTTGGGAAGGGAGTGAGACAGGGTGTAGCCTCTCCCCGATGTTATTCCATCTGTTTATTGAGCAAGCAGTAAAGGAAACAAAAGAAAAATTCGGAGTAGGTATTAAAATCTATGGAAAAGAATAAAAACTCTGAGGTTCGCCAATGACATTGTAATTCTGTCAGAGACAGCAAAGGACTTGGAAAGGCAGTTGAACGGAATGGATAGTGTCTTGAAAGGAGGATATAAGATGAACATCAACAAAAGCAAAACGAGGATAATGGAATGTAGTCGAAATAAGATGGGTGATGCTGAGGGAATTAGATTAGGAAATGAGACACTTAAAGCAGTAAAGGAGTTTTGCTATTTGGGAAGCAAAATAACTGATGATGGTCGAAGTAGAGAGGATATAAAATGTAGACTGGCAATGGGAAGGTAAGCATTTCTGAAGAAGAGAAATTTGTTAACATCGAGTATAGGTTTAAGTGTCAAGAAGTCGTTTCTGAAAGTATTTGTATGGAGTGTAGCCACATATGGAAGTGAAACATGGACGATAAATAGTTTGGACAAGAAGAGAATAGAAGCTTTCAAAATGTGGTGCTACAGAAGAATGCTGAAGATTAGGTGGGTAGATCACTTAACTAATGAGGAGGTATTGAATAGAATTGGGGAGAAGAGGAGTTTGTGGCACAACTTGACTAGAAGAAGGGATCGGTTGGTAGGGCATGTTCTGAGGCATCAAGGGATCACCGATTTAGTATTGAAGGGCAGCGTGGAGGGTAAAAATCGTAGCGGGAGACCAAGAGGTGAACACACTAAGCAGATTCAGAAGGATGTAGGTTGCAGTAGGTACTGGGAGATGAAGCAGCTTGCCCAGGATAGAGTAGCATGGAGAGCTGCATCAAACCAGTCTCAGGACTGAAGACCACAACCACAACAACCAAATTATATAACATTATTCATATTCATCCAGCAGTAAAAAGAGGATTTGACTGAGACATCTGAGAATGAGAATATTCACTGCCTAACACATGTCAATGCAACTTTTCACACACACACACACACACACACACACACACACACACACACACACACACACACACCACTAGTGGTTATGTAAATGATTAGAATTGCAATTATCAGTGATACATAGAATGCCCACTAAAACACATATGGCTCTTTGTTGGTTGGTTTAAAAAGGGAGAGGGGGGAGGGGGGGGGGTGTGACCAAACTGCTAGGTCATCAGTCCCTAGTTCCAATTAAAATAATTCCACAAAGGTGGAAGCAAAATAATCAAGACATACAAAACACAGCTGGAAGAAAGGAGAAAACCACAAGAATGACAGAAGGGCAACAAACACTGAAATGGACAAAATCACAAGAAAACCACAGAGAGATGCAAGAAACATGTAGAATAGATCAAAACAAGAGAGCAGATTACCATGGCTGGCTGACCATGAGTATAAAAAGGAGAAGCCAGCCACTCTGCAACACATTAAAACCTCCATACTAAAAGCACTAGGGTGGAGGATACAGAAGGACAAAGGACATGTGCTACAACTACGCTCAAATGATAACATCCACCCTCACGAATAAAACCTAAAACCAAAGCTTCTGTGGAGGCATTGTCATCCAACACCAAAGGTAGGGTGCTGGGAAAATTAAAAGACCGTCGCAGGGCAGCTAAAAGTGGGCAGTCCAGCAAGAGGTGGACGACCGTCATTTGTGAGCCACAACAACACCAAAGTGGGTCCTCGCGACGGAGGAGGTAACCATGCGTCAGCCATGTACGGCCAATGCGGAGTCGGCAGAGGACAACTGATTCTGTCTCCCAAAGCCGAAAAACCCTGCGGCGTAAGACAGAACACAGGTCAGTTTTGGAGATACTCATCTCCAGAAGCAGTTTCCACATAGCCTGTTTGCCAGCCTGTCAGCAAGTTCGTTGCCTGGGATTCCGACATGTCCTGGGGTCCGGTCCACACAAACACCACTGAATGACGCGACCGTCCCAGGACATAGATGGACTCCTGAATGGACGCTACCAAAGGATGGCGAGGGTAGCATTGGTCGATAGCTTGTAGGCTACTCAAGGAGTCAGTGCACAGGAGAAATGACTCACCAGGGCATGAACAGATGTGTTCAAGAGCACAAAATATGGCCACCAGCTCTGCAGTTACAACACTGCAGTCATCTGACGAGGAGTGTTGTTCAATGTGTCCTCCATGAACAAACGCAAAGTCTATGTGACCATCAGCCATCAAGCCTTCGGTGTACACCACTTCATGTCCACAGTACATGTCAAGAATTGAGAGGAAATGATATCGGAGAGCCGCACGGTTAACAGAGTCCTTAGGGCCATGTGAAAGGTCCAGAAGAATCTACAGCCTCAGTGTACACTGTGGAGGTGTACGTGAATGGACCTCGAGGAGAGGTAGTAACGGTAAGGACTCCAGTTCCGACAGAAAGGACCGGAAGCGAACCGCAATCAAAAGCCCTGACCTGGGATGCCGATGCGGGAGATGAACCGCCATGGTTGGGAAAAGCAGACAGTAATTCGGATGCGCAGGAGAACTATGAACATGTGCAATGTAACTGGTAAGCAGTTGTGCACGACTAACCTTAAATGGACGGACTCCAGCCTCCACCAGGACACTCGACTCATTCTAAAAGCTCCCGTCGCTAGACAAACGCCACAGTGGTGCACTGGGTCAAGTAAACGCAACACTGACGGCACCGCCGAACCGTAAACCAGACTCCCATAGTCAAGAGGGGATTGAACAAGGGCTCTGTAGAGCTACAGCAGCGTAGAGCGATCTGCACCCTAGTTGGTGTTGCTCAGGCAGTGTAGGGCACTGAGGTGTTGTCAGCACTTCTACTTAAGCTGATGAAGGTGAGGTTGCCAAGTCAATCGGGCATTGGAAACCAGAGGTAAAGTTCCGGTTCTGGATGAACGGTATGACGCCGACAGAAATGTATGAGACACGACTTTGCGGCTGAAAACTGGAAACAGAGGGATAGAGCCTATGACTGCACCTTGTGAATGGCTCCCTGTAGGCGCCACTCAGCAACACCAGTACTGGAGGAGCAGTACAAAATGCAGAAGTCATCTGCATACAGAGAAGGTGAGCGACAGCCCTACAGTTGCTGCTAGACTTAATAGCCACTAAAAGTAGAGACACTCACTACAGAGCCCTATGGAATGCCATTCTCCTGTATATGGGGGGAACTGTGGGAGGCACCGATTTGGACATGGAAAGTAACGGAGCGGCAGGAAGTTTTCGATAAAAATCGGGAGCGGGCCCAAGAGACCTTACTCGTACAATGTGGCAAAGATACGAAGTCGTCAGGTTGTGTCATATGCTTACATAAGTAAAAAAGGACGTTGGCAGCTGGAAAAGGCTGTTCAGATGGCAGACTCGAGGGACACAAGATCATCAGTGGTAGAATGACCCTGGCAAAGCCACCCTGACATGGAGCCAGTAGCCCACCTGACTCCAGGACCCAACCCAACTGCCGACACACCATACATTCCAGCAGCTTACAAAGAAAGTTGGTGAGGCTGATCAGCCGGTAACTATCCACATTATGCAGGCTTTGACCAGGTTTGTGCACCGGAATTATGGCGCTCTCCCGCCATTGTGCGGGAAAAATGCCATTGCACCAGATCCGGTTGAAGATGACGAGGAGATGTCGCTTGTAGTCAGATGAGAGATGTTTAATCATCTGACTGTAGATCTGATCCGGCCCAAGAGCTGTGTCAGGGCTATGTGCAAGGGTGCTGAGGAGCTCCCACTCTGTAAATAGGCTGTTATAGGGTTCACTGTGGTGTGTAGTGAACGAGACGATTTTCCTTTTCATCCGCCGTTTGAGTGTGTGAAAGGCTGCGGGGTAGTTCTCCAACGCAGAGGCTCGAGCATAGTGCTTAGCAAAGTGCTCGGCAATCACATTTGCGTCAGTAGATAACACGTCATTGATGTTAATGGCGTGGATTCCTGTTGGGGTCTGGTACCCAAAAAGATGTCTAATCTTCATCCAGACTTGGGAAGGTGATGTATGGCACCCAATGGTCAACACATACCTCTCCCAACACTCCTGTTTCTGTAATTTTATAAGCTGGGGAATGTGGGCTTTGAGCTGCTTAAAAGCTATTAGGTGCTCTAGGGAAGAGTGCCGCTAATGTCTCTGTAGAGCTCGCTGATGCTCTTCAATTGCCTCAGAGCCTTCCGGCGACCACCAAGAGTCTGACTTTCGCCGGGGGCACCCTAAAGAACGAGAGATTGCATTTTCTGCCGCAGAAACGATTGTTGTAGTGACCTGCTCAACAACAATATCCATGGCACCATGTGGGGGAGATTCTGCAGTGACAGCAGAGGTAAAGGCTTCCCAGTCTGCCTTGTTTAAAGCCCATCTGGGTAGGCATCTGTGGGCATGATGTCGGGGGAATGACAAGAAGATGGGGAAGTGTTCATTACCAAACAGGTCGTCAATTATTCCCCAATGGATAGATGGGAGAAGGCCAGGACTGCAAACCGAGAGATCAATGGCCAAATATTTGGCATGTGCCACACTGAAATGTGTGGGGGCACCTGTATGTTAAGAGGCAGAGGTTGAGTTAAGCCGTTAAGCATGACGCCACCACACAAAATGTTATGCACGTTAAAATCTCCCAAAAGTAGGGAAGGTTTAGGGAGTTGATCAATTAGTGCAGCCAATACATTCAGCAGTACTGCACCATCTGGAGGAAGATACACATTGCAGACAGTTATTTCCTGCATCATCCTTATCCTGACAGCCACAGCTTCAAGAGGGGTTTGAAGGGGCGTAGGTTCACTACATACTGAGTTCAGGACATAGATGCAAACTCCAGCTGAGACTTTATTCTAGTCGCTACGGTTCCTATAACATCCCTTATGGCTGCAGAGGGCAGGGGTCCGCATTGCTGGGAACCAGGTTTCCTGGAAGGCACTGGAGAAAGCAGGTGTAAAAATTAACAGTTGCCGTAGCTAAGTCAGGTGGTGGAAAAAACCACCGCAATACCACTGGAGGATTACATGATCGTGAGACTGGGAAGGCATGAAACACTTGATGAGGCAGTCTATGCCTCAGGGTCACCTACTGCCACCATATGAGTACCTGTGTGATCGACATCCATTGTGTTTGAGGGCCCAGCGAGATCTAGATCCTCAGCGGATGCCAGAATCTCCACCTTGTCCTGACACAGAGCTTGTAGGTAGTGGTGGTGTGGGTGCCACCTCAGTGCCTTGGTTCTTGGGGGTCTTTTTCTCTTTAGGTTTCTCTCACTGCTCCTTAGGTTTGCCCGGCTTGGAGGGCTTCACTGATTCAGTCTCAGGAACTGAGGAGGACTGTGAAGCCCCACAACCAGCTACCTGTGGTTGCTTCAGTCACTGACAGGTGTCAGCTTTGCCACTGGTAGGAACCTGGGAAGGGAGTGACCCAAGGGATCCCTTCCTGGCAAGAGGATCCAAAGAAGACTTATGCTTCTCCAGCTGAGAAGTGGGGACTGACATCCACGATGGTTGTGTGGGTGGGTGGGCGAGGGGGGGGGGGGGAGGAGGAGGGGAGGGGGTTGCTCCTGGAGAAGGTTGTGCAGGAGCAACAGGGAGAGAACTGACCCCCACCATCAAGGGGGCAGGTGGAAACTGACGGCTCTGAGAGCCAACTGTTCCTAGTGGAATGGAAGATGGTAGAACCATTGTCATAGCGGCGGCGTAGGTTGACATCATATGCACATGATGTAGCCTCTCATATTTTCTCTTAGCCTCAGTGTAGGTCAGTCAGTCCAAGGTCTTGTCTTCCATTATTTTTCTTTCTTTCTGGAGACACCTGCAGTCTGGCGAGCAAGGCAAATGGTGCTCTTCGTAGTTGACACAGATGGAAGGCGGGGCACAGGGAGTATCGGGATTTGAAGGACGTCCACAATGCCAACAAGTGATGCTGGAAGTACAGCTGGAAGACATATGGCCAAACTACCAGCACTTAAAGCACCACATCGGGGGAGGGATATATGGCTTTACGTCACAGAGGTAGACCATCACCTTGACCTTCTTGGGTAATGTGTCACCCTCAAAGGCCAAGATGAAGGCACCGGTGGCAGACTGATTAGTCGGACCCCAGTGGACGCGCCGGATGAAATGGGACACCTCGCCGCTTTAAATTGGCGCACAGCTTATCATCAGACTGCAAAAGAAGGTCCCTGTGAAATATGATACCCTGGACCATATTTAAGCTCTAAAGGCAAGTGATGGAAACAGAAACATCCTCCAGCTTGTCACAGGCAAGTAGTGCCCGTGACTGGGCAGCGGATGCTGTTTTGATGTAGACCGACCCTGACTGCATTTTGGACAAGCCCTCCTCCTTCCCAAACTTGTCCTCTAAATGATCCACAAAAAACTGAGATTTCATTGACAAGAAAGATTCCCCACCAACTCTCATACATACGAGGTATCGGGGTGAATAAGCTTCGCTGCCATCCTTAGCCTGGCGTTCCTTCCATGATGCGGCCGGGGGTGGGGGGTGGGAGGGGGGGGGACGATTTGGGGTCGTATTTCTTAGCATTGAAGTTAGAACTAGACCACTTAGAGACTGCTGGTGTTTGACCACCAGCAAGAGATGACATACAACACTTCATGGCGTGTCATCTGCCCTGATACCACCCACTCCGACCAGGGGCCCTCCCCACAGGCGCCACCCAGCCGCAGCAAAGGCCACCTGACAGGATGGCCATTGCTGGGATTCCCGATGCCACAGGGTGATGGGCATCTACTCTTTGGCATACATGGGGAGTTAATGGCGCAGGCATCAGTAGAGCAGATCCCTGTGTGGCCAGCGGGCTACAACCAACATGGTACATGGTGGCCCCACCACAACAGTCTGACTAACGTGCTGGATATCAGGCGCAAACAAGCTAAGAAGTCCATTATCATGAACAGTGCAGAAAGCGATACTGCACAGAGGATGGAGGAAAATGCACCCAGGAGGGTGACAATGCCAACAGCTGGAGAATGAGCGGAAGTGCAGATCCATGCCAAAGAAGCATGCGAGAGGTCTCAGCGCATGATGGACACTGTGCACCATGTAAAGCGCCCTTACCCAATTGGCTCACTCTTCGGTAAAATTTTGAAAAATGAAGGTCAAACTCAACAGGGGACCTTCACATAAAGGCTGATACACGTGGGACTCCTTTTAGTCGCCTCTTACGACAGGCAGGAATGCCTCGGGCCTATTCTAACACCCGGGACTGCTGTTTGTCTACAGGGGCATGAGCAGCACTAGATATTGAGTGGTCACTGTGAAGAGCATGCAGATACCTCATACTCATGTGAGACAGTGTTATCAGCAAGTGACTGTCATTGTATGTGTCCATTTGGTTGGCTGGTCGAATCATGCAATATCCAGATTTGTAGGGCACTTGGCTGCAACAGTGTCCTGATGTTAGATTAGATGGGATCACAAGAGCATTATACTTGTCAAGGTTCTGATCAACACAGTCTAACCACACCAGACAGAGTTATTATTCACCAAACACATAATAACCTGTTCCCACCTGTGGACTCCTGACAAATAGCATCGCATTGTGATCAGTAAAGAATAGCAGTTCTGCACTACTGAGGACGACTCTAGTCAGTGAACACGGTGGCAACCAGCAAAGACGTCCCATTCTTTCAATGAATTGGAGAAACACAGCAATGTTACTCCTGGAATCACAGCGTGGTGACCCATTGGGTATGAGGATGATGATAAGTGAGGGAACTCTGATGGCACAACTGTACGTCACAGACATCCTACGTCTTGTGTTACCTCTCATGTGATTGTATTGAAATGTCAGTTTACTACAGGACAACATTATTCTACATGACACATGTCTATGAACTGTTGATGTACTCCTGTGGCCAAAAAGAAACCCAGATTTGGCCCCAATGTAATACATGCGGTACTTGCTCTGACGTCAACTTGCTCCAGTATATCAAGGACCTGTTACAAAATTTATGGGCCACCTTGCCTCAGGGGATGATGCAAAAACTTTACGGTGCTTTTTCCAACTGAATGGGGGCATACATCAAGGTCAGAGGGAAAGCAACATTATAAGACAAGTGGGCTCATCCTGCTAAGTTCCTTGTAAGTTTTACTCGATTTGGTAATCACTGAAATAGCATCACAATAACCTCCAAATCTGGCTGCATCAATTTTACCATTCAGTGTGAAAAATGCTAAACAAAAGGAGAATGTCTTTCTATGGACAAATTTAACTAAAGACTAGAAATACAGCCATATGCACTGCTTTCTGAAGAAGCTAAGGAACAAGTCCCAACAGTAAATGTAAGTCACACAACGGTTTAAAAAATTTTAAACCAGGGAAGACAATGTGGGAAATAATTTATCTGTGACAGACATTAAGGTAACGGGAAAATTCTACTTTTCCAGACCTTCCTAAGAAAATAATGGATATCAGAAGTTGTGGAGATGCATTTCTATGTAATTTAAGAGAAAAACATGTTACTGCAGCAAGCAATTATTTGGACACTTTTCATATGGCACATCTTGTACCAAGTTTTATCATTAATCTGATTCTTTTAGCTCTATACAAGACCACCTTATTTATTACTAATTAAAAAGCTCCAAATACATGAACACACATTTTGACAAGTGGATACCTAACTGTGTTGAGCCATGAGTCTACTCCTGTCATCCAAGTACTGTCCGTTGGATACGGAACTGGCCTCACCCCAGGTTTTCCCAAATAAAAAACTGTCACCTGCACAAGGTTCACAGACTGGTTCAGTAATTCAGTCTGCCAGTAGCTCACATTTTTTTCTGAAACTAGCCTTGGAAATTACTTTTACAAATATTTGAATCACACTCTGCGAAAGAGTGAGGTTTCCTAACTGTAATATTTATACAACTATAGCACTCCGTTCCTTCTCAAGTTTGGAGGGGAAAAAAATAGATGAATGAATAAATAAATACCTACAATCTATATAACTCGCATGTTGTTAAATCCACACACACACACACACACACACACACACACACACACACACACCTCTGCAGTCCATTTAGGCAGAATAAACCTGCACCAACCATTATTAAGAAAGAACAACAGATTAAAATGAAAAACACAATTAAAATATCCATTTAATTACAATTTGTCTTTAAATATGTCTGCTTGTGTCTGTATGTGTGGATGGATATGTGTGTGTGTGCGAGTGTATACCTGTCCTTTTTTCCCCCTAAGGTAAGTCTTTCCGCTCCCGGGATTGGAATGACTCCTTACCCTCTCCCTTAAAACCCACATCCTTTCGTCTTTCCCTCTCCTTCCCTCTTTCCTGATGAGGCAACAGTTTGTTGCGAAAGCTTGAATTTTGTGTGTATATTTGTGTTTGTTTGTGTGTCTATCGACCTGCCAGCGCTTTTGTTTGGTAAGTCTCATCATCTTTCTTTTTAGATATATAATTACAATAAAATTTAGATATCTCTGCACTTACCTTTCCCGCTGAGACTGGCATTGGCTTTGGCCCCATACCAGGTCCAGGGAAGCCATGCGGTGGATGTGATGGTCCATGCATCCCCATGGGATGCATGTTAGGAGCCATGTTACCACTCATAGCACCCATAGGTCCCATGTTTCCCATAGGATGAGGGTGCGGAGAATGGTGATGATTCATAGGACTCATTGAGCCCATGTTGTTCATCGGTGTGACGTTCATGCCACCTCCCATATGACCACTGTTCATTGGCGGACCACACAAACTGTTCATAGATGGGCCACCCATTGGTCCATTGTTCATTGAAGGTCCCCCCATAGGACTATTGCTCATTGCTGGGCCACCCATGGGACTACTGTTCATTGGAGGACCACTTAACGGACTACTGTTCATTGGTGGACCACCTATTGGACCACCCATGTTGTTCATGGAAGGACCTCCTAAGTGACTGCTGTTCAATGGTCCACCCATTGGACCATTATTCATATGACTACTGTTCATTGTAGGACCACCCATACCACTCATTGGGCTTCCCATTGGGCCACCCATTGGACTGCCCATTGAACTTCCACTCATCATTGTGCTACCCATGTTGTTCATTGGACTACCAATAGGACCACTCGTACTCATGGGACCACCCATAGTTCCGCTGTTCAGGGGGCTTCCCATAGGAGGACAGCTGTTCATAGGACTGCCCATCGGAGGACCACTGCCCATCGGAGGACCACTGCTCATGGGTGGACCTCCCATCTGGCCACTGCTGATGGGTCCTCCCATGGTGTGGCTGCCCATGTTGTTCATTGGTGGGCCACTCATGTGACTACTGTTGCCCATAGGTGGCCCACTCATGTTGCCCATGGGACTCATGCCTCCCATAGGAGGACCACCCATGTGATGGTGGTGGTGGTGGTGATGATTCATGTGGACGTGATGGCTGTGACTCATGCTCATCGACGACATCTGGGGTGGAGTGTCATCAAAAGGATTGGACGCCACAATGGTATCACCATAACCTGTAAAACACAATATTTTGATCTGTAAATCAAGGCAATATAAACATATATTGATACTATGATAAAAAGTTTGGGCCAAATACACGAAATTTCAACATGATATACATCTTTAGAAACAAACTGTTGTATCTTCACTGATCAACACAATGTCGGCAACTACCGACTATTTTCTGGAGCCACCCTGATGAGACCTTAGCACATACGTTTCACTCTTCTACTTTAATATATTTGAGTGGTTGGAAGGAGCATATGTGTTAAATAGCCAGTTGAATGAAACACAAAATGGCGCTCATGCTAAAACAGTATGTGTTCACTGTCAAGTGTTGTGAGAAGCACAATTCATACAGAATATGTACTGAACTGTTTGGTCAAGAGTTTAAGACTGGAAGTGTTCTGTCAAAACCTCCAGGGAAGTTTAAAAAAACTTTAGTGCCAAAATGGCACAAAACAGTGGCCATTTACATCATCGTCTGCAATGATCATTAACAAGGGCCGATCATCCATCAAGCTTATTGTAAAAATTGCCCAGACCTGAACTGTTTTTGCCCACTATTGTATGAACGGAGCGAACATGGGACGATCTGGATACTGCCATCCCAAACCCATTGCTGTCATGCAACTTATTTCTGCAATGCACATCCATCAGATTGCCAAATTGTCATAATTTTTAAATATTTCGTATGCTACCATGTACGCAACCAGATTCTATTAATAACTAGAGTTCACCATATACACAAATCCTTCACAGAAATAACATTACACATAAATGGAATTGAATAACATATTCAAAGTCTTCGTTGTACACAGTTTGCAAATTATTATTCCATGAACCATCTGATATCACACCCATAGTTACTTTTATTCTGGAAAACAGTTATCATTACCATATTACAGGCACAAATTTTTTTGAAAAAGTTTGTACCTTCTTTTTGTTTCATAATATCATAAAAATCAGTTTATATTCACTCATTCTGATGATTATGTAACTGATTATACATGCACAATGCTCGCTGCCTATCAGGGAAGTTTTTGACCAATTAGCTCAGTCCCAAGGGACGAAAGAGGTACAGGTTCAAGAAGATTGGCCTGGAATAACAATACATATAAGGGACAAAAAATGTTGTGACAAATGATTTTAGATGCCTCTATAGCCTTAAAAAATGGACTAGAGGATACAGAGAATAAACAATACTCCCTTCATTAGATGTATTCAACACACACACACACACACACACACACACACACACACACACACACACACTGGTAAAGCCTACAACGTAATGATACTTTTGATTCAATATCAAGAGAAATAATAACAAACTAACATTGGAATTATTTACATTTTCAGGGTGACATTTTCTTCACATTCCGCTATTGCCACGCAGTCATGTCTGGTAATAATCAGTGTACTTGTGTAACATTTTTGTGCCTTTTGTGGTGAAATTTATTAATGATACATTATGTGGATGGCCCTTACTGCATTTTCCAATTTTACTGCTTAAAGGCACCTCTTTTATTGGGATATACAGCATGTTTGCACTATCTATGTTGAAATATTATTAATGTGATCATCTCAAAGCCAAAATCCATTTTGGTGAGTGACTAATTTGTATGCAATACCGTATTTACTCGAATCTAAGCCGCACTTCTTTTCCGGTTTTTGTAATCCAAAAAACTGCCTGCGGCTTAGAATCGAGCGCAAAACAAGTGCAAGTTCTGAAAAATGTTGGTAGATGCCGCCACAACTAACTTCTGCCATCTAATATATGTAGCGCTATACAGGCACGCTTTGCAGGCACAAATACTTGCGCCAATATCTCTGAGTCAGTAAATAAATTTAAGAAAAAGGTGGAAGATGAGCTTTTTCTCCGCCCCGAGTTTCGACCACTGCATTTTCATACATTATCCAATGAAGTAAATACAAATTCCGTATTGTTCATCTTCGAATGAAGCAGCAATTCAATGTACCGTACTATGAAAATCCAACTGGCAAAACTGTTTGGGATGTTTGTCAATATGGCCAACTCTACATTCTGAATTTTTTCCTACCTGTGAGAAGAGATGGTTGCTAACAGGAACTTTTATGAATTGAGAATCACATGCAGTATTCTCTTCACCATAAGAATAATACGAATATAAACATTTTGCCATGTATTCTTTCATGTTTCCTGCTATCTCATTTAAATCCTGTCTGCCTAATAAACTTCGAAACTAGTGTGAGACAACAGCAAACGTGGAAGAATATACATATCATGTCATGTTTATATTCGTATTATTCTTATGCCTAATAGTGATACAGTCAGAAATGAAGCATGGCAATTGACTAGATTTTTAACTCTAAGACGACTAATTTCTGTGCAGAATGTAATGTACAAAAGAGGCGTCTGCAACGATTTTCAAACAGCGAAAAATTTTAGCTAAACTCTCATTCAGAACATCTATCATACGCAGTCTATTATTTGGTTCTTGTTGATCATTATCAAAGAAAGCATTGGTGTAAGTAACAACAAATAGCAGTCTCTTGCCATTGTTTCACTAACGAGACAATTTCTCTCTTTTTTTTTATTGTAAGCGGCGGTAGCGCGCACAAATGCAAGCCACGCCGCGAGCGGCGACAGTTCGTAAACACACAGTATCAGAATGGGACAAACAATACACGACACAGAACAATAATGCATTTTCAGCTTAGAGTGGCGTAAACACCTATAACAAAGAAAACACCACTTGTCAGATCAAAGAAAAATAAGCAATCTATTCAAACCAGACGAAGCAGGTGAAAATGGAAGGGTACCCGTATAACTACGGGCCTGACGCATAGCAATGGCTACCTGGTAAAGCTTAACTGCTAAGCTTACGACTCGAACCAAACTACTGTAGCTGTATCGTCATTCATTCGACCTAAATTGTGTCTCATATTACAATGGACCAACTTTGTTTCGATTTGGAGGTGCGGCCTAAAACTTTTCTCTCCCTTGAATTTCAAGTCTCAAATTTCAGGTGCGGCTTAGATTCAGGAAAATTTTTTTTCCTTGATTTTGAGTCTCATTTTTCACGTGCAGCTTAGATTCAAGTAAATACGGTATGTGGTCTGGGTTTTCTGTTTACTTGCCACGAGAGTCTTGTAGTGTATGTACATAAACATCAGAAATGACAAATGCGGCTACAGCAGGAGAAAAAACCTCAGTGTGTTACATTATTTATAATGAGTATGTGTGTTTGTCCCTGCAGATGAAACTTTGAACTTTTTTTCTGTGAAAATTCAGTTTATCACTCCAGTACCTGGTACTTTAAGTGTTGTTAGATTACTAACTGTTCAGGTATGGAACAGCAGAGACAGTGCAAAAGTGGTTCGATGAACCTTCGACCAGGAACTTGACAGTGATTGGCAGAGTATACGTGTAAACAGATGTAGATCTGTTAGCTTGGACACATACTAACTTAGAGTCTAGTTACAGTAAAGATGAGTTAGGAAGGGACAGTGGGTTGACAATCTGAATCAGGCGTATTGAGAAACAACACAAAGGATATGGGTGATGACTACAGAGGTACAAGTGTCAACAATTTTAAGGTTTTACATTTTTCCAAATGATTTTGAGTGACATTCAGTAGTAACTTTAAATTTTCTGACTTAAGTGATTCCATAGATTGTAGAGTTCAGCCTGAGGACTCTTTTTCACAAGACAAAGATTCACATGCTATACCTAATACATGGTAATAGCAAGAACTGACAGAATGCAAAAGTTAGGAGAAGAGTCACTGACAACACATAAATGGCTAGTGTTCCACCTGGGAAAAAAACTAGGTGACTCCAGTATATAAGAATGGTAAAAGAAAGGACTCACAGAATTACAGACCAATATCCCCAACTTTTGTTTGCTGCACAATCCTTGAACATATTCTCAGTTCGAATATATTAAACTTTCTTGAGACAGACACATTTATGTCCATGAGTCGGCGTGGTTTTAGATAGCTTCATTCATGAAAAACTTAGCTGGTCCTTTTCTCACAAAATATACTGTGAACTATGGATGAAGGGCAACAGGAAGATTTCATACTTCTAGATTTCCAGAAAGCACCTGACACAGTGCCCCACTGAAGGTTGTTAAGGAAGGTATGAGAATGTGGCATAAGCTCACAGATATACGAGTGGTTCGAAGACTTCATAATTAATAGAACCCAGTAAGTTGTCCTCAATGGTGAGTGTTCATCAAAGTCAAGGGTATCGGCAGAAGTGCCCCAAGGAAGTGTGATAGGACCACTGCTGTTCCCCATATACACAAATAATTTGCAGACAGTGTGGGCAGCAATCTACAGTTCAGTTGTTTGCTGATGATTCTGTGGTGTACGGTTAAGATGTTGAAGTTGAGTTACTGTAGGAAGATACAAGACAACTTAAGACAAAATTTCCAGTTGGCTTGATGAATGACAGCTAACTAAATGTGAAAAAAGTAAGTTAATGCAGCTTAGATGGAAGAGCAAACCTGTAAAGTTCAGATACAGTATTACTAGTGTCCTGCTTGGTGTAGTCAAGTCTTTTAAATATCTGAATGTGATGTTGCAAAACAATATGAAATGGAACAAGCATCTGAGAACTGTGGTAGGGAAGCGGAATGGTTGACTTCCGTTTGTTGGGAGAATTTTAGAAAAGAGTGGTTCACCTGTAAAGGGGACTGCATATAGGACACTGGTGCGACCTATTCTGAGTACCGCTCGAATGTTTGGGATCCATACCAGGTCGGACTGAAGGAAGACATTGAAGCAATTCAGAGGCGGGCTACTAGATTTGTTATGGTAGGTTTGAAAAAACATGTTACGAATGGGCTTCAGGGGAAAAGGAGATGTTCTTTTTGAGAAACACTACTGAGAAAATTTTGAGAACCAGCATCTGAAGCTGACTGCCACACGATTCTACTGCCAACAACATGCATTGCTCGTAGACCCCAAAGATAAGATGCAAGAGATTAGGGCTCATATGGAGGCAAATAGTCATTTTCCCCTTGCTCTATTCCCCAGTGGAACAGGAAAGGAAATGACTAGTAATGATACAAGGTACCCTCAGCAAAGCACTGTATGGTGGCTTGTGGAGTATCAATGTAGATATTAGTCACTGGTGACTAAGTATGATCAAATGGAAATCATTAAAGAATTTTGAAACATTACTTAAGATGAAAAAAGTGTAGAAATATTGAAATACAGTAATGGCAAGGTCTGACAGACTGAGAGAAGACGAATTGAGTCCCTGACAGCACATAAACATAAACAAGGCTGAAAACTTCATTAGCTTATGGGTAAATCCCCCCCTCTCCCTCCCTCTCTCGTGTGTGTGTGTAGGGGGGGGGGGGGGTTCTGGCAGAGTGGGAGATAGGAGAAAGAAAGGAGGTGGTGGGGAGCAGGGAGCGAGGGTTGGAGGAGGATGGTTGATGGCTCCGAGGCATGCAGCAGATGCACGAGACAGTTAGGCGACACATAGGCAACAGCACCAGTGACAGTGCAGCACATGACAACAATAATGTGGAGTGGCTGGCACAGTGTAACTGTACTAGGTTTTGAGTAGGGTAGGGGGGAGAAACTGTGTAGACAGGTGCATGCTCTAGCTTGAAAAAGGATTCATGTGAAAGCTAGTACAATTTCAGTCTTCCTTGTGTGCCCATTTAAGTCTCAACACCCTTACTATTCGGTGAGCTGTAATCTTTATTCCTAAATTATTTATAGGAATTATTTCAAAATTAACAAATGGCAGTTAAATATGGACATTCAGCTATAGTGCACACAAACTAAGTCGACACTCGGTGGGTGGCTGTTGGGATTGACTGTAAATGGGAAATGCCTTTACAGTCAATCACAACAGCCACTGTGCCGAGTGTCAACTTAGTTTATGCACCAGTACATTAATCCTTTCAGATCCACTGTTGGACTATGTCCGACATGTTAAATGATGTCAGAAATTTCCGTTATTGTGCCTCAGTCTACTCTCTTGTTGGAATTCACAAGACGCATGGCAGCACTTAGTACAAAGATCTGACAACTCAAAGTGTGCTGCATTCGCATGTTTGTAGTAAGGTAAAAGCCAATTGAAAAAATGTAAGTGATGACATTGCCAAGTGGCTTCTGGAAGATACTGAGCACTAAGGAGAATTTAGTGATGAAATGATCTGGGAGAAACTTCTGCCATGTGTAAGTTCTACTAGATCAGAATCTACAGACAGAGTGTAAATTGATTGAGGGAGACAACCTGTATGTGGAAGGTTTATCATGATAGAGATGCTGATCTTGTGAAATTTCCTTTTTCTGTCACACAGCAAGTTTTCACCATCCATCATGGTGTTCAACCAAAATCCAAACTTGCATATTTCCAACTCTTCTTCATTGACAATCTTAGTGAAATTATGCATGCTACAAACATGTGTGCTAAAGAAAGGACACAAAGTTACTTCACTTACAAAACATTCAATCTGGCAATCATAGAGGGATGTTTCATTAGAAGAATTGAAGGCTTTCCGATATGTAATATTGGGCACAGCCATGAATTTGAATGCAAAGTTAATTAGTTATTTTACAGGAGACTCACAAGAACGAACTCCATATTTCAACCATGTTCTCTCTTGTCTCCATTTCCAATACCCGTCCCCAAATATTTTGGATGTTGCATTTAGTTCCACCTGTCACGGCTCAGGGGTGTCAACATATGAGAGGGAGCAAGGTGAAGAACATTAGTGATACATTAACAGTAAATGCAAAGAACTTTATGCACCAAAAAGGAATTTGGCTATAGTATTCAAAGGGAGTATCCAATTCAAGTGCTACAATCCAAGGACATCTAAGATGCGGGGTTTATGAGTTTTCTGGCTGTGCGATTCAGCAAACTGTTACATTTTTCTCATATTCCACATTATGGAACGACAACTACAGGAAGTCCAATTTGTCTTCATTTATCTTTTGCAACCCAAACAGTGGTTCATTTGGACAGCAATTGCTAGCTTGTGCTGGTGTTCCTGGCTGTCACATCTTTACTGACAGGTTCTGCACAATCCTTAAACTTCCTGGAGAAAAGCACAAAATTAAATTTCATCTAACAGATACAGCTATGCTTTCTAGGAAGCATTTCCCATGCTCTTCGAAGATGACGAAACTTTCTGAATATGAGTTATGTCTCGTTCATCCTGTGACAAGAGGTTAGTGACATTTTTGAATACATTCTTTGGTCCTCAAACCCAACTGAGCACTGGTTATAGGAAGAAATATCCTGTGAAATTCCTGAAAGCCACTGTTACTTTGGAATACACAAGCCACCATTGCTTTGGAATACACTAAGTTTATGGGAGAAGTCAACATGGCTGATCAGTACTGCTGCTGCTTTGGTTTTACAAGACAATCATAAGTGGTGAAAAAATTATTCTTTTGGCTGACTGAAGTTGCTATAGTGAACAGTTGTCTCCTTTGCTCAATAGGAAAATATGAATGTGGAGAACATCTACATACTCATTTTTACAGTAAAGGAAATATAATCAGACAGCTAGTCCACCAGGTGAGAAATACAAATTCAAAGAAGAGAGGAAGATCTTCATTGTCTGACATCAAGGAGAACAGGGGAAAAAAAATTGCTACATACTTGTAGTCAGGCAAGTAAAAAAACTCTTCTCACAGCAAGTCCATTAGTGTCAGTTTAAATGATACTTCAGATGACATACTGGAAATAAGATGAACAAAATTGAAAGAGAGAGTATTTTAGGCACTGTGAAATTCAGACAGCAGTATGTACCAGCGTACCACCCTGCAGGATTGGTGCTAACCATTCGAACTTTCAGAAGAACCTTTGTCCTTTTGTCATCCACGCTATGCCGTACAAAGATTTTTTTTAAACTTTAAAAATTATCAGAAAGGTATCTCCAAAATTCCAATGCAATTCCACAAAGAAAGAAATCCAGGTATACCACAAGTTTCCCCAAGTGAAATTCCCTGATTTCCAGGCAAGTTTTAGCCTATTTCCCTGACAAATGTTGAGATCTCAAAGGTAAATGAAAACATTAAGTTGACAAAAAAGTGTAAGCAGTTCCGTATTTCTCCCCTGTGTGAGCAAAAATTTTATCAATGTCTTTTGTAATGAACTGTTGTTAGATAGAGAAAGCAAGCCAAATGATATGTGTGTTTCATTAAGACCACTGATGTTATTTTATTTCAATAAAACGAAACACATCTGGTGAAAAAAATAAGCATTTCCTTGGGGTCACAAGACAGATTTCAAATATCTTCACTGATTTCAGAAATAACCTCAGGAAAATGCAGGGCTCTTGAAAGAGGTGGATTTGGCAGGAATGAGTTGTGTAGACCAACCAAGAAAATGCTGGTCCGTTATTGTTGGTTATCATCCATTGTGTTATCTCTATTATCTTAGAAGTATTGTGTGAGTTTTCTTTCGAGAAATATATAGGTATATAGCACACAAATCTCCAGTGACTGCCACAATTTTCTTCTTCTTATTGTCCAGACTTTCTAATATATAAACTACTTTCGAAGTTTAAAAATGTACTACAATAAATAGGATGTCTATAAAATGCCACACTGTCACAATTCTTGAAGTCCATCGCCCATGGCCTCCGCCCTGCCAATGAGGACCTGGGTCCTAGGTCCATGGATAAACCACGAAAATCTGCCACATTATGCCACACACAAGACCCGGCCTGCAGGTAGGTCGGTGAGACTAGATCCAATGGGCAAGGCCTGCACATTAGTGGGAAACGATGGGCTTCAGATCGACAGGCCCAATCCGCTAGAGATACCTGCAGAAATGGCATGCGATTTTGGCCCATTGCAATAATCCACTCATATGATCAGATATTCATGTGTCAAGAGCCAGCATGTTGATGAAATGAGACCGAGTTGATCAATCCATGCAATAGGTAACATACACATAAACTCTGAGAATCAATACCAATGGGGATAGGTAGCAACTCACCATAAACGTGATCACTGAGCTACAGGCAGGCTTGTAGAAAAGACGGGTCGACAGAAGCATCCGATCCCATGCGTCGGCTTCGACCCGTGATGTAAGGGTGTTGTCGTGTGTGACGTCATGACGGCGCGGAGTTTGGTTTGAGTGTGGCTGTCTCCAGTTCTGTTTTATCTTATTTTATTTACTTTTCTGATCTGTTCGTTCTATCTCATGAGATTTTTTTTTTAATTTAAAAACACTTATTACTTATTTTAATTATCTGTTTCCTCCAATTTCTGTTTTAGTTTATTAAATTTATCTTTCTGATCTGTTCGTTCTATCCCGTGAGTTTTTTTTTAAAAAAAAAAAAGACAAAAAACACTAATCAGCTACTGAAGCATCTTTATCTTCTATGGGTTGCACGGGTTACGACCCCTGGGGAGGTGGGTGGGTATTCATGCATGGCTGTCTTCACTTACACGTTGTAGCTATGCAAGGCGTCTAAATTTGTTTATATTTAGTTTGCCCCCCACCCAAAACACCCCATTTCCTGCGCTTGTCCCGTTAGTGTCATTAGGCTTCTTGTGGAAAGTGTGTGTGTTTGTTTTTGTTTCCGCCATATTTGTGACGTCATGGGTCAAAGCAGACGGGCGGGATCGGACGCTTCCGTATTTCCGAAAAGACAATTGCAGTCTCACAACTAAAGTTTCGGTCATTGCCTTCGTCAGAAAATGAGAACAGATACACATTCACACAATCACTCAGACACAACTCATGCACACATAACCACTGTCTGGGTGCTGCATCAACAATTTGTGACAATCAGATACAAACAAAGCACTCCTCATGCCTCAGTACCTCTTGTTGGCAGCTGCTAGGCTAGGGGAAAGAAGTGGTGGCAGCACTGACTGCAAGCTGAGAGGAGTGGTAGAAAGGGGAGAAGCAGTACGAATGAGGGAGTAGTGAAGTGGTGCACAATCTCAGCTGCGCCCAGCCAGCGGCAATGCATGACATCTCAGTAAACAAACCATTTCATCTAGTGAGACAAAAATGAGATTTTTCCAGTTTTTTTTTCCGAATTTCCCTGACAAGTTCAAAGTTCCCCGATTTCCAGCACTTGGCAATCCTGAAATCTCTTTCAGTATTCTATGAAACAAAAGAAGGGGCATTTAGTGACAATCTTTGTTAGAAAGGGATGCCGTTTGGTAAATGTGTGTTTTCAAGGTATACAAGAAAAAACTTCAACAGCAGCAACAAAACTTACAGATCCACTCATAATGCATGAAAAGAGATGATTATGCAGAAATATCATGAATATTACTGCAGTCAGTTGAGGGATGAAGCTGTGCATGACATACTACACAAAACATCATAGTTTGTTTACAGTTTTATTATTGTTACTATCTTTGATTCACTTCTCTTGTTTATCTTGAAGTAATAAAATTTGAACTGACACCTGATATGTTAGATTTACTTTCAGTCAGTATGTACGCACAAAATCTGTATGACTTGGTACAATTGCAGAAGAACGAATATACAATTCCTTGCATCCTCCCCCAAGGAGACGCAGGTATGATTATAAATCTCATTTCCAAACACCTGTGGTAACAATAAATCAGACAAACTGATTTCTTTAGTTTCTGTGGTTTATTTTTAAGATTCTTTGAAATATTCACAGTTGCCTGAATCACAAATTTATGATAATGCACATTCGTTGTTTTGGCATAAAGAGGGAAGATTCTTGGAAGAAACAGGGGACACAGCAAACGAAAATAAGTCATAAGGAGAGAGTAATCCTATTATTGAAGGCCTCACAGAAAGAATACTCAAAAGAGAATACAAATGTACAAACTGACACTTTCATAAAGATATCCTGGCCCTGCCTGCTTGCAACTCCAAATTTTTGTCACTGTCCCATCATGATATATCATCATTTGTACTACTGTGGGGAGATGAAGTCCATCCATTGACTATGAGCAATTTACAATGTATTTTCACATAATTAACACAGACAAGTAAAGATAAACACTGCTGCATTTCCATACACATGACATGACAACTATTTCACACACTTAGTGCTGGGATTTAAAACTGAATATGTGGGTTAGAATCTAACACAATGTCAACAGTGAGGTCATTAATGCAAAGGCATAGCTCATAATGAACCTACAGCCAGTCAAAGATTTGAACACTATTCCTACTAAATGTGTGGCAATAGAAGTCTCATATCTTGTGCATGGTGCCATCTCACCTGGCAACTGCACGTCTGATTAATAATTAAAATTATATGTTCAAAACAAGGAATTCATTCAAGCATTGACAGGTTGATTTTATAGGCAGTAGAGCACAAAACATGCACTCTACAGCAAAGTATAATACCAACATGACAACAATGATCACAATTTTGTTTTCACAGAAAATAAAAGTGTTAAACTGCATTTGTGATGAATAGCAATTGGCATAAGCCACATGATCAAATGGTGGGAACTTTTATTTTATAAACACATTTATGATTGTATTTGTTTCCAAGTTTATGTCATGTAACTCATTAAGAAGTCCTGAACTGTTTATTTTATGAAAATGGCATTAAATACTATTCTTTCTGTTTTTTTTTCTGTTCAATTGCATAGTGTTTGTAACTGCTACATTCAAAATAATAATAAAACAGTGCAATATCAGTAACTGAGAAACATGTGAAATTACAAAAATCTAAAATTTATGTCTGATTACCAGTAAGAGGTGGTGGAAGGAGATCTTGCATTGGAGGAGGCGCCTGTACAACAGGGGTGGTGTTCGCGTTTGATGATCGCCGCTTCTTTTTCGGAGGTGGAGGATCAGGGACAGTTCCCACCACAGGTGGTTTGAATTCTGGTCCAAGTCCTCCAAGTGGCATTCTGCAAAATTTTCATAAAAATGGTAATAGTAAAAAACAGACCATCACATACCAAGTTAATGCTTAAGAACACTCCTGACCACAAGCTAAAAAAGGTCCATGACATATTAGAACATGTGATCACAGGTGTTTTATTCAGTTGACAAAAGAACCATGATACAGTACATACATAAATTTTTAAAAGTCAAAAACTAATACACATGCAAGCTCATCTAATTTTCAATGCTGAACACTGTCTTAAATAACATTTTGTTACATTTACTTCTACAAACATATTCTATACACACTGAAGTGCATGGAAACCATTTTATTCCACAAGAGAATGACTGACGAAACAGTGCAGAACATTAATGCCTTAATAGAGCAATGAATAGTGACGATTTTGGTTGGGCAAGCCATGAAACAATAATAAAATATACTTTCCTTCAGTTACTGAAATATATCCAGTTACAATTTTATTTATCTTATTAAAGGACGAACTGTTATGTGGGGCTCATTACTTTAACTATATTTACTAAGCAATTGTTGCAGTGCATAGAAAGTTTATTTGTATCTGAAATTTGCATTCCTATTAACTAAATGGCATACAACTTACTTCTTAATCAACACACACTCAAACTATACCCCTAATACAGAAGTTTAACAGTCAGAAGGCACATTAATTAGTACCCCATACATTTTTATGGGCTTCATGTGAACTCTTCCTCTGTATAATGGAATCGCTGAAACATGACTAAAATATACAAACAACAAATTTAGCACTGAAATGGCTGCTAAACTTGGATTGTTCAAAACTTATGGTGCGCTCCGAAATAAGTACAACACACTTCCACAAGAAACCTGAGATGAGAACCTTCTAAAGGATATTCTACTCGTTTTCTTTCTCTTCTTTTCCCTTTTGATACTCTACTACCTCACTACTGCAACACTTCACTTCATGCACTAGTCCATTATATTCACTCTTTTACTGCAGAGATTCCCAATATATGATGGGATAGTAACTTATTTTGACTCCTTAGCTGCTACCAAACTCAATATTTACATCATCCTGTATCAACTGCCACGAAAATAAATTTTTTTGGGGGAAACTGAACATTCTATAATTTACTTGCCTTTCTACATTTAATGGCAAGGTCTTGAAGTGTATAAAAGCTACAAAAAAAATGTAGTACCAGAGACAAATGAAAGTTATATTTTCCATTCTGTCCCATTGTTGATAACAGAACTACACACAAACTTGAGTACAACAGCAACTGCTGACTTACCCACATGCATTCGGCAGATGTTTATCATTCCTTTCATCATGAAAACAGGGTCCTCGCTGAATGTGTTGCGGCTCTCCCCCAGGGCCCTGGAAATACATGTGGTTCCTCCCCCTTGGCATGCTGAAACAGTTGGTTGTGACAATCTGCAACCTCTCTAAAGACAGCAATAAAATAATTAAGAAATTAGTAGTATTCAATAGCTCGTCATACCTCACAAAGGGCGCCATCCCTGCAATGTTATGGCTCATGTCCCTTCACTTTACCATCCCTCTGATATTCCTTAACCTCCTCTGTCTGTTCTCAAATTATAAATAAACGTTATCCTGGAACAAGAAGATTATGAGCTACAATGTAAACACTGCTGCAACGTCCACTGATTGAACATGACATGAATGAAGTAAAAGTAGCGTACGTCCGCTAGCACCTAACCTTTCAATCTGTCTTGCACGAACTTGACGCAAACATGAAACTGCATCAACACTTTCAACACGGAGCATATTGTCTATAATACAATGGCAACATAAGTAAGATCGACTTACTTTAACATTTTAGTTCTAACACTGTGCCTCAATCAGTTGCATTTGTCACTTTTCGGGTGCGGGCCTGTAGCTTGGACACAAATACCTTTACTCTTCACAAGTTCTTATACAGAACTTGCATTCGTTTCAGCCGTGATAGCGTCCCTTGATATCGTTGTGAGATGATAGGGGCAACAGGAAAGTAAAAACGCAAAGATGCAACAGACATAAAGGATTATTTAAACTTTGCCACAGCCAAACACACGCCACTTGCTTGTCGCCATTGTCTATTTTCTCCAAGCAGGCAGGCAAGCACGAATCAGAGAGATTGCACAGACCGAAGTGATATGTTTCATACCGCCTCTGCTGAACAACAGAAATGACAGTATTCAATCTCTTTGCTTAATTTAGCTATAATCGGAAGTGTTGCGGGTCACTGCTGGTGTTTATTGCTAATCGCGTATGTGAATTTATGGATCAAGTTGCCAGAATACAGTCAGCATAACTACGATGAAAGCTAGATACATAGTTCGTTTATGTTAAAAATGGAAGTATTATAGCTGGGTCTTCGGTCGTCAATGACACTAGAAGATTGCCTCAAAAGTGTAGTTACGTAGAAGTCCATTCTACGATTCATTTGTCTCGAATGTGGCGATTTTCTGGGTCGTCTTACGAGCTCGACAGTAATCTATAAAAATACGTAACTTAGGACATATGCACGAAAGGTTAACGCAAAAAAATGAATGATGAATCGTACAAGGTGGTGCATGTGATGCTTATCAATGGAGAATAGAAGTTACGAGCATGGGACAGCAATGTTAATTAATCCAAGAATGATTCTTGTACTGGTAGATGTCTGATAAAAGAAAAAAAGGCTTTTGTTGTGATTTCGTTTTTTTCGCGCTTCTTGAATAGTCCAATCCGTATCAAAAGCCAGTGATCATAGACGGAAATACGGTTTTTATTGGAGCTTCAAACAACAAAATATAAAGTGGAGATCGAAAGTGGGTGCTAAAGTCAGTTGCCTGTCTCAACAAGTTGAAAATACTGTTTGTTACAAGAGTTGCAGAACTAATTATTAACCAATCAATGAGTCAATCTCTTTATTCATCCGTTAACAATATACATTGTATGGGTGACGTCAATTACAATATAATTTCTTGTATTTAATTTGTTTCAAAACTTGGATAATAAATACAACTATTTTATTCTTCAATGTTATAAAAATTGTGTGTTAGTAAACCTTGAATTTATGAAATTCTTTAACTTTCTGTATTGTAGCAGGCAATGCACTAAATAGTATTTTGGGCTGGTAGTTTACACTTTTTTGGTAGAGTGCTCCTTTGTGGGTGTCTATGTGAAAATCGCCTCTCCTCTTGTCAACCACCTCCGCTATGACCTTGCCTAGTAGGCAGTGTGGGTCTCGCGCATCATCTCCTATGTTCCTCGGAGTATGGGACATCTTCGTCTCATGGTTATGAACCTGATTATTTAATGTTGAGAATTCCTGGTGAGTTTTCAGAAAGCTGACACACTCATAGATGTGTAATCTAGGAAGAGTCACTATTTTAAATTATTTCATTATTCTAATAGCTCTTTTTTGAGGTTTGAAAACTTGTTTTGCCATGCCTGTATTTCCCTTGAAGATCACACCATAAGCATACTGTTCATATAAGCATAAAAGGCACACAGCAATGATTCAGTGTTGCAACAGCCCCGAAGCATTCTTAGCACATAGCAGCATTTATGTAGTTTTCTACTCAAAACTTCTAGATACTTTTCCCATCTCAAGTGCTCGTCCACCCATATACCTAAGAATTTTATGTATGGAGCTTGTGCAATAACATAGTTCCCTAAATCTGCTTTTACTCTTCATATAGCTTTACTTTTAATATTACTGAAATTCATCAATACCATTTTATCCTTATTTATGATCAAAACAGTATCGCTAAACCATTTTCCTGTCTCATTTATTGTCCTAGAGACACTCCTCTGTAGATTATCCACGGTGTAACCTTTTATGAAAATGCTAGTGTCATCAGCAAACACCACCATTTCTGCAAATGTCAATTTGTACTTTCTGTTATCTATAAGAAATATAAGACTTTAACCATTCGAAAGCGAGTCCCCGGACCCCATAAAATTCTAGTTTCATAAGCAATAAGTCATGGCTGATTAAATCAAACACATTAGATAAATCTAAGAATAACCCACAGCTTACTTCATTCTTGTACAAGGCATTTTTAATCAGGAAGACAGCTAGCCTTTCAGTTTAGAAAAACCTGACAATAATGACACATTTTTTTTAATTTCTCTAATTGTTTGTATTTTCAGTTTACAGTTCTCTGGAAAGATGAGTTGTAATGGTATTAACATTTGAAGTTAACATTCATTGAAACAACAATAAAAGGTATTGCTTGATGTATCATACATGATTGGCGTACCTTATGCCGTGAAACGTATTGCAATGCATTCAGTAGAAGTGCTCTGTAAATGCTTCTGCAGCTATGTGTGGAATGTAAATGAATTTTGCTGTTTGGCCAGCAGAATAACTAATGATGGCCAAAGTAGGAAGGGTATAAAACATAGATTGACAATGGAAAGAAAAGCATTTCTGAAGAGGAGAAATTCCTTAACATCAAATATAGATTTAAGTGTTAGGAAGTAAAATGTATATGATAAGCAGTTCAGATACAAAGACAATAGAAGCTTTTGAAATGTTGTGCTACAGAAGAATGCTGAAGATCAGGTGGGTAGGTCATATAACCAATGAGGAAGTACTGAATGGAACTGGTGAATAAAGAAATTTTTGGCATTATTTGAGTAAAGGAAGTGATCGGTTGTAGGAATCATTCGGAAACATAAAGGAATTATCAATCTAGTATTGGGAGGAATTGGGGGAGGGGGAACTGTAGCAGGACACCGAGAGGTGAATACAGTAAGGAGGTTAAGAAGGCTGTAAGTTGCAGTAGTTATTCAGAGATGAAGAGGCTTGCACAGGACAGAGTTGCATCAAGCCAGTCTTGGGACTGAAGGCCACAACAGCAACATATTAATCAGAACTTAATTTGGAAATTATGTATTATAGGTACTCTGAAACACTTGGTTTATCAAAATTGGACACATTTGCTTCGGGAAAGTTATCCACAATCTTTATTTATACAAAATAGGGTTATTTTTTTGTATTAAGATTAGATAGAATTTTTGTCATAGTGTGAACATGATTAAAATCCAATTGAAGTTTATTTTTATTGTTTAACAGACCTGTTGATGGGTGACATTGCCCAAAACCAGTCAGTGTGAAATAAAAATATCAATTGACAGGCAGAAAATAAGCCTCTTTTGTCAAACATTTGGGCTCGGCAACATTTACTCTATACATGATTGCCAATTTCGATCATAAAAACTTTAAAAAATTATGTTACTTTTCATATTTCCATTCGTAATCTATGTTGCAAAGAAATGTGGTGTAAGGGTGTCTATCCTCTGGTGTCGGTGGATAACAGTTTAAAAAAATTAGGCATACTAATAGCAGCCACAAAATACATTTTCTCCATTACGAATAAGCAGGCACTGTTTGAAAAGTAGCATCATAAATAATTACTATGACCAAAAACAGTCTCCATTATCCACATCTTATACTTACTCTTTCACAGAAAGGAGCAAAGTGTGCTGCTATAAAAATATTTGACCACTTCCCTTGTGAATCAAAGCATTTCTACTTGACGACTGCTACTCTGTAGCTGAATTTCCAAGTAGATATTATGTATGTGGTTGAGTTACATTAACAATTATTTGTTTCAGACTAAAAAAGAAGAAGAAGAGCAGCCATGTAAATGCCCAGCACGTGCCCATGTTTTCACATATGCAGTGTATGTTATTTTTAAACCTACAAACATGTTCAGCGTCATACTGACTTCTTGTAAGGGGGAAGGAAAAAAGAAACACTCACACACACCAGACATAGTTTTGTGGTTTTTGCTCTGAGAATCATTTCGAAAGTTTGCCCCCGAAACATGTTAGAATGACATACTTTGTTCACTTCCAGTCCTGTGTAATGTATGGGGTGATATTCTGGAGTAAAACTGCTTGTCTACTAAAAGCTATTTCTACATTACAGAGTAAGGACTATATGTATCATGTCATATGGCTCTACAATAACACATCCTCCCATACATATAAAAATGTATTCATGAGAGACTTAAACTGGAAGATCTATGAACTAACAGTGATGGTCATAGCTAACTTGGTTTCAGATAAAGCGCATTTTAAACAGAGCTTGAAAGACTTTTTGATAGGCAACTCCTTCTACTCTATAGATGAATATCTTTACAGGAACTGTTAGACCAGCTTAAGTAAAAATGTGTGTTAGAATTCAGTTTTGACAGTGGTTGGTCGCAACAGTCAAGATTAGGTATTTTGTGTATCATAAATGTATAATTAGTACATAATAATGTTTCATTCTGACAGTGTATTAATTCTGTAAATATTAGCAATTCCAGTTTACTGTAGTGTATTCACCTATTTTGACAATCTCCTGACAAATGACAAAGATAGTAAGTATTGTATTCAAATGTTTTGTTATTCTTTCTGACATGTTCTACACCCAAGAGAATCATCTTATTTTTGGGTCAATGGAACAAAAACTGAATCTAATCAACTGTGGGTCCCTCTACATGGGGTGTTTCACAGTTCCCATTGTTGACTTCTTGGAGTTATAGAGAGGGACGTAGTCGATAAAGTTGTGAAAGAAACCCATGTTCATTTGGATGCAAAATAAGTTTGAAGATCAGATCATTTTCAGAACTCCTGCTTCACAGTGCACACACAACAAATACAATGGACTCTGACCTGCATGCCCTATAGGAGCCTATGGCAAGGGGAATGTTCAAAGTACCACTCGTCAGATTCTCATGTATCATTGTATTAAATAAATTACAAGAAATGAAAGTCATTGTTAGTGCCAGTTATTGTACATTGATTTTATTGCGTGTTTAATAAGAACACATTTAATTTGCCCCTGTTAAATTATTAACAGCATATGAATCATTAATAGTAAATAAAAGAAATAGGGCTGTAATTAAGTCTTGCCAACACATTCCTTTCCAAGAACTGTGTTGCTCTTACAATTTTCCTTCCCATTTCCTTATTTTGAGTGCAGCACACTCAGTTTTGATAATGTCATTGAAACTAAATTTATCAGTCATGTCACATTCTGTTGACAAGGTAGCCATATTTGAGTCTGGTTTTCCTATACTTGATCTTAACTAGTTGTTGATCATCTTTAATTTGCTGAAATTGTCGTAAGTATCTTCTAAGTGATATTGATGTCTGGATAAGCATTTTGCAACCTGTACTACGAAAAAAAGTAAAAAAATCTGTGTCAGTACTCATCACCACCTTTTTTTCTACTGGAATTTGACAGTAGCGGTTTTGTTAACTAGCTCTGTTGTATTGATGTTCCTGTTATATTTGTCACTAAAATCTTCTGCATATTTTTCAAAATAAGATACAGGGCCTTCCTGATAGGAAATTAAGTGTTATATGTCATACGTGTTTCCCATTTCACTCATTATTCTCACAAATATTTTGAAGCAGTCTAGTGTAGAAAGTTTCACTTCAGTCCTCTGTTGGCAGTAATTGGCAAAAATAGGAAGCCTACAGTTAAACAGCACCTTATTTGCTTGGAGATCAAAACAATACTGTAGTGAAGTAGCAGCAAAAATGCCATTGTTGAACACATGCTAGCTATATAGGCAGCAGCTGTATGAACCAAGCACACTGTTGACACATAGCCCAAGTGATGCCTGTTTGGCAATAGTAACTTTTTTTATGTGCTACTTTTACGAAATGACGCTGTGATAATAGCATGCATTTTCAGTCTTGGATGAAGGCAAAGGCTTTTTCTCGCAGGCAGAAGATAGGAGCCTCTCCTGGTTGATTCTTAAATCATCTTTATCGATCAGTGTTTGCACTTCCTTTGTTCCTACACCCTCAGGGGGTGTCTACCTCGCCATGGCCTCAGTACGGCTCTGTCCGTAGCTCCAATTTTTAATCGCATCGCTTTCCGTGTTGTGGAACTGTGTGGTTGAAACTCGAGTATTCTTACAGTGATATTTAATATGAATAAAGTAGATTGTTTACTAAAAACACCCTTTATTAAGTACAGAAGAGAAGCTAGAAATCAAGTGGTTTGGTGCACATCAACAAGTTTGTTGATGTGCACCTAACACAACCAATATGGATAAATCGGGGTTATGTAACAAACAGTTTGGAACAATTCCATTATTAAGTTTACTGACATTTAATGTGGGCCCCAACAGTGTAACGGAGTACCTGCCGCCACTGCAAATTATCTCTTCTTTTAGTGAGACAATTGGACTTAAAGTGGAAGGGCTGTTCTCCTGAATGACATGAACCTAGTCAACACTTGTTACCAAACAAGTTGGATACAGATAGATATACTTTACTCATGCAATATCATATACGTAAATACTAAACAAGCCATTGTACACTGCATGATAGAGGGTACTTTCCACATATATTAGCAACTTTTTGTCCTGTTCCATTACCATATGAGGAGGAAGAAATGGCTGTCCACCTACCTGGGCACAAGCCTTTATCTCCTCATACTATTCCAATTTGTATGTGTTGTATTAACATGTAATAATAATAACAGGGTACCCCTGAATTATTTTTTTAAGACCTCTTTCATGCTTATTTGATAAGGGCTCCAAGTGTTGGGAAAAATTTTCTTGCACAATACCTTCCCAGAAACTTACAAAAACCTTCCATTTGTTCCTCCCTATTCCCCCCCCCCCCTCCCCCCACCGCCCACTGGCGCATCTTTACATCTTTTTCAGCAGCCACACTCAGAGCTTCACCAAGAGTCAGTCAATATTTGGAATCCTATCAACATTAGTACCTACAAAAAACAGCACTGCAGAAATTACATTGATGTAACACGGCACTACTAAGCATTACCACTATGAAGGGCATACTTAATTGTAACAGTATTATGAAAAGGATAAATTGCTACTCATCATAAAGATGACACATTGAGTCGCTGATGACGAAAAGACTATTACACATTTGAGTTTTCTTCAGAAAGGAAATACAGTCACACAAGCAAGCACACCTCACACAAACATGACAACTTCCCCAGCCAGAATGCAGCTATGTTGCATCAGTGGAAGCAGCAATCTGGAGTGGGGCAGGGAAGTGAGAGACAGCAGGGTTCAGGTGGGGGGAGAGAAGTCAGCATTGCCTGGCAGTGTGTGCAAGGACTAGATGGTGGCAGGACATGGCTGACAGCTGTAGCATCAGGGGAGGCGGGGGGGGGGGGGGAGTGGATAAGGAAAAGAGCAGAGAAGGGGAGGAGAGGGGTGGGAGAGTTGGCAGAGAGCAACGCACAATGAGGGTGATGGGATGTTAACTGAGAGGTCATAGGACAGAGGGTGCAGAAACTGTTGGGTGGACAATGTGGTGATGGTAGGGTACCGTAGGTTGCGGATAAAAGCAGGTAAGCAGGTGGTTGAGAGCAGGATGTAGATGGCCCAGGATGTGAAGTAGCCATTGAAATTAAGCAAGTCGCATTGAGCTGCATGTTGTGACACAGGTTGGTCTAGATTGATCTTGGCCACAGTTTGATAGTGGCCATTCATCCTGGTGGACAGCTGGTTGGTAGTTGTACAAATATAAAAAACTGTGCAATGATTGCCACAGGGCTGGTATATGTCATGGCTGCTTTCACAGGTGGCCCAGATTCTGTTGAGGTAGGATAATAGGATGTTGCGGAGGTAGGATGGGAAGATGAAAGACTACTTTAGGAGGGTGGGAAATCTACCAATCCACTTCTGAATTGCTTTGATGTCTTTCTTCAATCCAGCCTGGTGCATAGCCCTAACACTTGAGCAGTGCTCAAGAATTGGTCGCACTAGTGTCGTGTAAGTAGTCTCCTAAGTAGTTTCCTAAAATTCTCTCAATAAACCAAAGTTGACACTGGCTTCCCTACCACAGTCCTCACATGCCCGTTCCATTTCATATCGCTGTGCAGTGTTACATTCAGAATTTAAATGACATACGAGCTGACCGTGTCGAACAGGACACTACTAATGCCCTATCCTAACATTACAGGTTTGTTTTTTCTACCCACCTGCATTAACTTAAATTTATCTACTTTTAGAGCCAGCTGCTATCCTTCACACCAACTAGAAATTTTGTCATCTTGTAGCATCCTACAGTTAGTCATCTTCAACAGTTTCCCATATACCAAAGCATCATTAACAAACAAGTGCAGCTTGCTGCCCACTCTGTACACCAGATCATATATGCATATAGAAAATAATGGCAGTTATGTCACACTTCCATGGGGCGCACCTGATTATACCCTTGTCTGTGATGAACACTTGCTGTTGAGGACAGCGTACTGGGTTATATTACTTAAGAAGTTTTCGAGCCACTCACAGATCTGGGAACCTATCCTATATGCTGGTATCTTCATTAGTGGGGTCCCATGTCAAATACTTTCTGGAAGCCTAGAAATATGGAATCTGCCTGTTAACATTCATTCATAGTTAACAGTATATCAGTGGGAAAAGGGCAAACTGAGTTTCACATGAGCAGTGCTTTCTAAAATCATGCTAATTGATGGACATAAACTTTTTGGTATCTAGAAACCTTATTATTTTCAAACTCAGAATATGTTCTAGGATTCTGCAGCAAACCGAAGTTAAGAATATTGGTCTGTAATTATGCAGGTCCGTTCTTTTAGCCTTTTTATATACATGAGTCTGCACTTTTTTCCAGTAATTTGGACTTTGCACTGGGAAAGAGATTTGTGATAAATGGAAGATAAGTAAGAGGCCAAGGTTGTAGAGTGCTCTTTGTAAAACTGAATTGGGATTCAGTTCAGACCTTGTGTCTTATTTGTTTCCTATTCTTTCAATTGTTTCTTCATGCCAGGGATGCCTATTATTATGTTGTCCATACAGGAATCTACGTTATGGTCAATTGACAATGTGTTTGTGTGACTGTTCTTTGTGAATGATATCTTAAACGCAGAATTTAAAACTGCAGCTTTCATTTTGCTCTTTCTTCGGCTTTCACACCGGCCTGGCCAACTAGTGACTGGATGGAAACCTTAGCCCCACTTAGTGATTTTATGTAGGACCAGAATTTTCTCAGACATTTTTGTTCCTAAGGTATGATGCTGATGGTTTGCTGTATGCTTCGCACATAGATTTTTTCACAGATGTATGAATCTGTACTAACTTGTGCTTTTCATCATTTGCACATTCTCTTTTGAACTGAGAGAGCAACAGCCTTTGGTTCCTCAGCATTTTCTGAATTACGTTGCTAAACCTCAGCAGGTCCTTTCCATCCTTACCTCCAGCTTGGCCTCACCATTCTTCTCCAAGTCCCTTCCTAAGAACACCAATCTTTCAGCGGGAAAAAAGAACAGTGATACACAGCCTCAAAACAGATCCTGATTAATCGTCCTAACTGCAGAGGAAAGTTCCACCACTATCGCAGTGGCTACCTCTGACTTCTCCGCCTATAAACTCTGCCAGAGTGATCCCATCCCAGAAGTTCAATATAACCTGCAGCCCCTGCTTAAAGCGTTAGGGCCTTTCCAGAACCTCCCCCCTGAATCCATTCCTGTCCTCACCCTTATCACACTCCTAGCACCCCCACCTTCTACATTCTCCTTGAAATCCACAAGCCCAAAACTCCTGGACGTCCCATTGTAGCTGGTTATTGTGATCCCACTGAAAGAATTTTGGCACTCAATGACCAATACCTTCAACCTATTGTCCTGTCCTCCCACATCAAAGATACCAACCACTTCCTTCAGCAACTTTCCTCTACATGAACATCTCTCCCGCCCAAGGTCTTGCCACTATTGAACATCACCTCTCCCATTGTCCTCCAGATTCCAAACCTACTGGTTCATTCCTCATACACCTTACTAATTATATCCTAACTCACAACTACTTCTTTGAAGGGAAAATATACAAACAAATCCATGGCACAGCCGTGGGCACCTGCATAGCTCCCTCCTATGCCAACCTGTTTAAGGGGCAACCAGAGGGGCAACCTCCTAGCCTCCCAAAACCCTAAATCCCTGGTTTGGTTCAGATTATCAACGTGTTGTGTCTATTTCTAGGCATTGTCAATTTGTATAGATGCCATTGTCCTGGGCATCAGAGATACAGCCATCACTGATGGATACATTAGCAGGCAGCAATGCAACAGGTAAGCAACTCCTTCTTTGGATGCCGATCATGCAGCGAGCCTTTGAAAAGGTAAGGACAAGTTTGAAAACAGCGAAACCATTGTTTCACCTAGTTCATCATGCATTGTCAGCAATTGTCATGGATGCCAGCCAGTTGGCTATTGGCACAGCTCTCCAGCAAAGCATTGAAAGCAGTTTGAAGCCTTTAGAGTTTCTTTCACAAAAGCTGTCAGAAGCCCAAACTAAATGGAGTGTGTATGTTTTCCAGGGTATGAAAAAGGGTTGTTCTTTTTGGAAGTTCTGTCAACTAGAATTTATCGGGTAACTTATCACAGATATTAAGCAAGTAAAGGGGGCAGGCAACATAGCAGCTGATTTTTTTCTGGAGGATTGGCACAATTTCCACCAAAGTTATTTATGATCAGTCGAGAGCTGATTAACCCACAGATGAGCAGCTACAACAGCTGTTGTGAAACAACTCAACATCCCTCAAACTCAAACCAGTGTGGTTGCTGGGCAGGTGAGACCTAATTTGGTTCCAGGACCATACCAAGGCATTTGTGGCCCAGTCCCTATGAAAGTCAGTTTTTTGACAGTGTCCACAGCCTCACAAACTCCAGCACCACAGTCTCACAAACTCCAGCACATACACCACTGTCTAGCTGATGGCAGATAAGTTTGTAAGACCAGGTACAAAGAAGCATCACCACATGTTGGCAAAGGCATGTATGGCCTGTCAATGATGCAAAGTTGGCAGACTTGTGCACCAACTAGTGGGAGACTTTCCAGAAATGAGAACTCGATTCTGTCACATACCCATATATTTCATGGGCTCTCTTCCACCATCGGAAGGATACCATTATTTGTGGACAGGTAAGCATATTGGGCAAAGTGATTCCAGTGGGTGGTATACACTATGTGATCAAAAGTATCTGGACACCCCCAAAAACATACATTTTCCCCATTAGGTGCATTGTGCTGCCACCAAATGCCAGGTATTCCATATTAGTGACCTCCGTAGTTATTAGACATTGTGAGCGAGCAGAATGGTGCGCTCGCGGAACTCACAAACTTCGAATGCGGTCAGGTGATTGGGTGTCACTTGTGTCATACATCTGTACATGAGATTTCCACATTCCTAAACATCCCTAGGTCCACTGTTTCCAATGTGATAGTGAAGTGGAAATGTGAAGGGACACGTACAGCACAAAAGCATACAAGCTGACCTCATCTGTTGACTGACATACACTGCCGACAGTTGAGGAGAGTCATAATGTGTAACAGGCAGATATCTATCTAGACCATAGGAATTCCAAACTGTATCAGGATCCACTGCAAGTACTTTGACAGTTAGGCTGGAGGTGAGAAAACTTGGATTTCATGGTTGAGCGGCTGCTCATAAGCTACACACCACACTGGTAAATGCCAAACGATGCCTCACTTGGTGTAAGGAATGTTAACATTGGACAACTGAACAGTGGAAAAACATTGTGTGGATTGACGAATCACGGTACACAATATGGTGATCTGATGGCAGGATGTCGGTATTGCAAATGCCCGGTGAACATAAACTGCCAGCGTGTGTAGTGCCAACAGTAAAATTTGGAGGCAGTGGTGTTATGGCGTGGTCGTGTTTTTCATGGAGGGGGCTTGCACCCCTTGTTGTTTTATGTGGCACTATCACAGCACAGGCCTACATTGATGTTTTAAGCACCTTATTGCTTCCCACTGTTGAAGAGCAATTTGGGGATGACGATTGCATCTTTCAACATGATCGAGCACCTGTGGCAGAATGTTACACGACAATAACATACCTGTAATGGACTGGCCTGCACAGAATCCTGAACTGAATCCTTTGGGAAGTTTTGGAATGCCGACTTTGTGCCAGGCCTCACCAACCGACATCAATGTGTCTCCTCAGTGCAGCATTCCATGAAGAGTAGGCTGCCATTCCCCAAGAAACATTCCAGCACCTGACTGAAGGTATGTCTGTGAGAGTGGAACCTGTCATCAAGGCTAAGGGTGATCCAACACCATATTAAATTGTAGCATTGCCTATGCAGGGCATCATGAACTAGTAAGTCATTTTCAGACAGGTGTCCGGGTACTTTCGATCACATAGTGTATCAGGTGAGATGACAGCAAGACTACGTAGATTTCGCAACACGGTTGTTCCGCACATGTCAAAACAGACCAGAGTGACAATTTGAATCAACGTTGATACTAGAGGTGTCTGTATTATGTGGATTCCAGAACGACCATAACACGAACTATCACATCAAGCAATGGAATAGTGGAGAGATGGCCTAGAACTCTGAAGGCTGTGCTTGCATGCCATGGTAATTGTTGGACAGCAGCACTGCCATTAGTTTTGTTAGGACTGCACACAGCAGGTAACCTGGGCATTGGCGCACTGCCTGCTGAAATGGTTTGCAGAAAAAAGTGGTGTCTGCCATTGGAGTTCTTTTCAGAAAAGCATATGCCTATGGAATCAGAGCTGTTCTTTTCAGAAAAGCATATGCCTATGGAATCAGAGCTGCTATACATGTTACAGCAACTGAGTCTGCAAATAGCCAAGCTACTCCCAGCCACGGTTTCACATCATGGAGTTCGAAAGGTGTATGTAACACAGGGACATTGCGATATGCTCACACGTGATGTTGCAAACCGATGCTGTACACTTATCACTCACCACTGCAACCTCCACACTCAAGACCTTTCCAGGTGTAAAGATAGAGTGAACATATGGTTCAAATAGAGTACAATGGCTGGCCTCTGACAATGTCATGGTAATGGGCTAAGCCTGCATATATGCTCTCAACAGATGCAACAGCAGGAGAAGAGGGCTACTGCACCAAAGACAGCAATCCCACTTGACAAGGAGGCATAACAATTGGCAACTGAGCCACCTCTTACCATATTAACCAGGACCATAAAAAGAGGCAGAGGGTCCAGTGACATGCTCAAGAGCAGTCTGACACATGTAGCGTAAGTCCCTACACATTCCTGGTGCCCAGAGGGGGTTTTGGGTGTCGGTTGCTTGTGGAAGACACCATTTAGGGTCAGCAAATGTTAACTATCCATTGATCAAATGGCTGGGTTGTTTGTATTGTATGCATTATACTTTGTTTTAATGTTGACGAAGCAGTTTATCAGTTGTCAAGTTAGTTTCAGGAAAAATAGTTACTATTCAGTGTTCAATAGGCTTTTGGTCTATAGGCTTAATTATGAGTTACACCTTTACTCTCATTGTATATAACTCAGTGCTACATAAGGAACAATTATTAAGTGTACAGACAGTAAATAAACTTACTATTTTTTTTTTTTTTTTTTTAGACATCTTTATTGTCCACTTGAGTTACTGACTACTGACACATCAGCTGATAGGGTTTCCTCTTTGTTATGGGCAACAACTTTCATTTATTCTCTTATGACGACAGCTGCTATTGATTACATGAAGTGGAAATACTGTAACTTTGTATGCATTTCCTTGCAATCATGCAATGATGATAATTTGTTGTAGACAACATCATCAGTGAACAACTGGATTTGATTTTCAATATGATCTCTCCAGATTACATGGTATTTTTCTGTTCACAAATTAGATAATACAAAATTTGAATGACAAAGTATTGTTGCTAAGTGGCATTTTCCATGACTTGTTAAAAGCATTTCATTGGGCAGTTTAAAGTATTCTCTTAGGGAACCTAGATATTATAGTACCAGAGATCTTGCAGGTAACTGGTTTCATCCCACATTACTAAAATGAAGCGGTGTGTTTCATGAAGAAACTTGGGGTGGGGGTATAAAAAACAAAACGCGATCTTCAGAACGAGGAATAATCACTGCTTGATAAATGATCATAATGAAGTAACTGCAACCAGTTCTCTGCAAATAGACTGTCACTGAATTTAGATAAAATGCAATTCAGGACTGCAGAAAGCCTAACCACACCATTAGAAATAATATATGGCAGAAAATCAGTAAATTAAACTGATATTTCTAAATTTTCAGTGTTTATATTGATAAGGATTTGAACTAAATCAGATGTTATCATCTTAAACACCATGTTATGCAAGTTTCGTGTTATAGTTAATGCCAGATTTTCAAACTGGAAATGCCATAAAGCTGACTTATTTTGCCTATTTTTGTTACCTTACGTCTTATGCACATTCTGGGGTAACTCAATACCGAGGATAAGGGTATTTGCTGTACAGAAGCATGTAATAAGAGTTAAGTGTTCTGTCCATTGTAGACTCTCTTAGTGAGAGCTCATTATACTGATGACAGCATCACGGTATATTTCCTCCCTTATGAAGTTTGTTGTCCCTTCACAGCACCGGTAGCATGCACAATGCTGAAATTCCTTTTTGGCAGGTGGACTAGGGCAGAGTAGGGTTGTGTCAGTTGGGGTGGGTAGAGGGGGAGAGGATCTGGGATGGGACTAATTATCCTCCTGGCAGACAAAGGCTCCACCACTATTGTGATGTGATTGCTAAAGTGATTCCATCCCAAAAGTCCAGCACTATCTACTGAAATCCTTAGGCCCATCCCAGAACTTCTTCCCTGAGTCCACTTCCTTCTCACATCAATGACACCCCACACACCCGGCTTCTACATTCTTCATAGAATCCAAAAAATGAACAATTCTGGACACCTCATTGTAGCTTGTTATTGTGCTTGTACGGAAAGAATTTCTGCTCTTATTGACAAACATCTCTGATCCATTGCATGAAACATAGCCTGTCATATCAAAGATCCTAACCAGTTTCTTCACTGACTATCTACTATCTCCACTCCTTTACCTCCTGGATCTCTACCTGTCACTTCTTCTTCTTCTTCTTCTTCTTCTTCTTCTTCTTCTTCTTGCTCTTGCATTACGGCCTCTGTAGGACCACGGGTAGCCCCTTCGTGGACTGCATTCTCCTCTTCTTCTCCCAGAATCTCTTCATTCTTTCTCTTCATCTCTCCTGCTCTTCTTCCGAGATCTTCAGTGTCCGTTTCTCCTGTCGGCTCCACTGGTGACATTCTAATCTTTTCCTGTATTCTTCTCTGTCATTGATCTCCAGCATATTGGTCGGTGTATATTTGTTCCTGCAATTTTCCTTTCCTTCGACCTTGATCCCCAATTCCAACCAGTCCTTCCGAAGTTCGACAACCCACTTGGTTCCTGTCTTTCCCCTTGTCCTCCCTGTTGTTTCCCACACTCTCTTCGTCATTCTGTCCATACTCATGCTAACTAAATGTCCAGCAAACCTTGCTCTTTTGAGTCTGATTTCCCTGGATATTGTTCTCATGTTCCAGTACAGTTCTTCACTTGGTCTTCGCACCCACCTCTCTCCACATTTTTTGGTACCTAGTATTTTTCTCTCTTCTTTCTCTAGTTGTTCTGCCCCATTTCTTCCTACTGTCATCGTCTCAGCAGCATATAATACTGCATTCCTCACCGTTGCCTTGTAGTGGCTTGTCTTTGTCTCTGTGGACATATTCTTTTTATTGTATATCTCTCTCGTCATGTAGAAGGCTGACATCATCTTCTTTATCCTCTCTGTTATTCCCTCCTTGCTCCTGTTCCTTCCTGTTATAAATTCTCCCAGGTATTTAAATTTGTCCACCATTTCCACAGTGCCTTGCGGTGTTTCCCAGTCTGCAGTGGTATTTAATGTCTTTGTCTTGTTATAGGCTATCCTCAGTACCACCTTTCTGGCTACCTTACTTAAATTGTCGAATTGTGTCTTTGCGTCTTCTTCCGTCTCACTTACTATTGCTATGTTGTCTGCAAAGGCTAGGCAGTCCACTTGAGCCCTGTTGTCCTTTTTGTCCCCCACATGGGTCTTTGGTATTCCCGTTTCCTTGTTTATTGCTCTCCACTGCCTGATCACTTCGTCCAGTGCTATATTGAACAACAATGGTGACAATCCATCTCCCTGTTTAACACCAGTCTTGATCTCAAATTCTTCTGACAGTGCTCCTCTGAATCTCACCCTTGCTTTTGTGTCTGTCAGAATTTGTTTTATGAGTTCTTGTGTAGTTCCATCAAGTCCTCTGTTCTTCATGATCCTAACAAGAGTCTGTCTGTTGATGGAGTCATATGCCTTTCTGAAGTCCATGAAGGTTATTACTGTCTTTATGTTTTTTAAGGCCCTATGTTCTATCAGTTGCTTCAGGATAAATATCTGTTCTATACAACCTCTTCCCTTCCTGAATCCCGCTTGGTAGTCGCCAACTGTACATTCTACCTGTTCTTCTGCTCTCTTGAGCAATAGTTTTGACAGCAGCTTGTATCCGACCTCTAGTAGCGATATTCCTCTGTAGTTGTTTGCATCTCCCTTGTCCCCCTTCTTATGTATTGGTACTACAACTGCATTCTTCCATCCTTCTGGCAACTTCTTTGTTCTCCAGATCTGGTGAATTATGTTGGTCATGTCACTGTTAATACCGCCTCCCTATACACCAACATCCATCATGTCTGTGACCTTACTGCTATCAAACACTACTGCTTGCAATGTCTTTCAGATTCCAAACCTACTACTTTGTTCCTCATACACCTTATCAACTATATCCTGATGCACAAATTCTGCTCCTCTGAGGGCAAGGTATATAAACAAATCTGTACCACAGCCAGGAGCACTAGCATGGCACCCTCCTATGCCTACCAGTTTATGGACCTTCTAGAGGAAACCTTTCTATGCTACCAAAACCCTGGTATGATTAATGTGGTTTGATGATATCTTCATGATCTCGACTCGGGGCCAAGACACCTTGCCCTCACTGCTTGAATACCTGTACATCTTTGCTCCCATCCACTGCACCTAGTTGTCATCAACCAAATGTGCCACCTTCCTAGATGTTGACCTCCTCCTCTCTAATGGCTCCTTCCACACATCTGTCCACATTAAAACCACCAACCACCAGCAGCACATGCATTTCGACAGCCACCATCCCTTCCACTCCAAGAAATTCCTCCCATAGAGGCTGGATTATGTATCTGATGTAACAATAACTCCATTTCCCAGTATTCTCAAGCTCTCATGCGGGTGTTTGCTGACAGGCACTATCCCTCAAACGTAGTTGGCAAACAGATTTCCTGTGCTATAATCTCTCATGCCTACAATCCTCCCATTACCCCAAAGAATCAGCTACAAACAAGTGTTGTCCCATCAACACTCTATGTCTCCTTGGATGGGAACAGCTGAAACATATACTTTTCTATGGCTTTGATTATCTGTCATCACACCGTGAAATGAGGGACATCCCAGCCTAAATCTTGCACCCCAATAAAGTGATTTTCTGTCACACAGCTAACCTTCACAACATTCTAGTCCATTCCTATGCCACTCCCACTCCCAGCGTCTTGCCACAGGAATCAAATCCCTGTGGAAGATCCAGGTGCAAGATCTGTTCAATCCATCCTCCCAGCATTTCCTATTCCAGACCTGTCACGGACTTATTCTACGCCATCAGAGTCCACCCGCATTAATGGCCATGTCCAGACTGTGACTAACAACAAAGTTAACCACCCAATGGCAAAACAAGCAGCTGGGCACAACAAGCTCAATTTCAGTGGCTGTTTCACAACCCCAGGCCATATGAATCCATCCCTCCAACGCCATCTTTTTTGAACTACACAGATCGTTACAACACATCTTTCACTCCTGTAACCATCTTGGCATGAATCTCTATTAACCCCCCCCCCCCCCCCCCCCCTATCAGATGGAGCATTACTTTAAAGAAGTCACTGTCAGATGTTGAGGACACGATCCTGGAAAACAACAGAGCAACCAGTGGAGTCAGCTGTAGAGTTTTGGTGCTCAGTTAAAAGTGTAGGTCAACATCTAGGAAGGCGGCATGTTCAGTTGATGACAACTAGGTACAGTGGATGGGAGCAAAGATGTACAGGTATTCAAGGCAAAGAGGCCTGGCCGCCACATAAGATTTTTAAAAAAATTCAAAGACGATTTCCTTTGATGCTGCTTGCAAATCTTGAAGCATGCTGTACTGGATTTGGTCATGACATTGCACAGTATCATAAGCCACAGACAGTGCCGAATCCATCTCACACTTGGAGAAAGGGCAGTTGTATGACTCAGAATTGTTGAGTGTGAAGTCCAGTTTGCCCCTCTTCATGTTTGTGCGAAACTGGTGGATTCTTGGATGCTGGGTGACTGTAGCCGTAGTCATTCCAAGATGTTCTGCCATCATCTGGGTGATGTCTCTGGGTGTTGGTTTGGAGACACCCCACTTCCAGCACTGCTGCTATTGGTAAGTGACTGCATGTACCATAAATCCCCCTTGTGGCTTTCCATACAATTGTAGTACAAGTAGAATGGTTGATAAGAGTCCAGGAATGCTTGCCATGACCCATTTTCACTATCTTTAACTATGCACTGATCCTTGGCTCTCACAACTCAAAACGCTGTGAGGTTGTCTGTTGTTGGGCAGCAAACTTTTTGGACTGACAGGGTATATCCTGCAATAACTGTTGCACTCAAGTCCACCTCTAGAATGCTGTAGATTGCTAGTTTGATTCTACCTGATTGCTGAGTAGCACTCATCAGAACAGCACTGTACAGGTCGCCTCCTAAGATGACTTGGGGATGGATAAAGTCAGTGTCATGGTGGAGCACTTGTGTGATGTGACCCACTAATTCCTGGACATTGCTTCAATGTTCAAATAGAGCCAGGTGGCTGAACAGCATCCAGTTAGCTCTGCTGGCCATCCATTTCAGCAGCTTTACTAGACCAAAGGGCAGCAGCTCATTTCCCCTCTATTTTAATTACAATCAAACAAATGCTGAATGACTTCTAAAGTTCTATGAATTCTCTCACTTATTCCCTATGTTTTTAATGTGTCATCAGGGTGACTGGCTAATCCAGGTTTTTTGTAAGTGATCAGCCAGTCACATATTTCCGTGAATTTATTTCAGTTTCCTTCTTGTCTTTCTTAGATTTACTTCACAGTGTTAGAAAATCTGAACAATTTTAATGCTATCTTTCATGAGCTAGCATCTTCTCTGTTATAATCACACACACACACACACACACACACACACACACAGAGAGAGAGAGAGAGAGAGAGAGATTTATGAAAATTTAGAGTATGAGTGAGTTAATGAACTTTCTTGGGATACAGCCAGTGTTATACTCATTTCTGTTGAACATTTGCCATCTGGTGTAACATCCTGGGTATTGGGAAACCTTTGACACAACCATAATTTTGGTTGATCAATAACCAAATTGCTAGTTCCACTGTGGTATGTCTTCATACGAGGGCAGTTCAATAAGTAATGCAACACATTTTTTTTCTGAAACAGGGGTTGTTTTATTCAGCATTGAAATACACCAGGTTATTCCTCAATCTTTTAGCTACACAACACTATTTTTCAACGTAATCTCCATTCAATGCTACGGCCTTACGCCACCTTGAAATGAGGGCCTGTATGCCTGCACGTACCATTCCACTGGTCGATGTCGGAGCCAACGTAGTACTGCATCAATAACTACTTCATCATCTGCGTAGTGCGTCCCACGGATTGCGTCCTTCATTGGGCCAAACATATGGAAATCCGACGGTGCGAGATCGGGGCTGTAGGGTGCATGAGGAAGAACAGTCCACTGAAGTTTTGTGAGCTCCTCTCGGGTGCGAAGACTTGTGTGAGGTCTTGCGTTGTCATGAAGAAGGAGAAGTTCGTTCTGATTTTTGTGCCTACGAACACGCTGAAGTCATTTCTTCAATTTCTGAAGAGTAGCACAATACACTTCAGAGTTGATCGTTTGACCATGGGGAAGGACATCGAACAGAATAACCCCTTCAGCGTCCCAGAAGACTGTAACCATGACTTTACCGGCTGAGGGTATGGCTTTAAACTTTTTCTTGGTAGGGGAGTAGGTGTGGCGCCACTCCATTGATTGCCGTTTTGTTTCAGGTTCGAAGTGATGAACCCATGTTTCATCGCCTGTAACAATCTTTGACAAGAAATTGTCACCCTCAGCCACATGACGAGCAAGCAATTCCGCACAGATGTTTCTCCTTTGCTCTTTATGGTTTTCAGTTAGACAACGAGGGACCCAGTGGGAACAAACCTTTGAATATCCCAACTGGTGAACAATTGTGACAGCACTACCAACAGAGATGTCAAGTTGAGCACTGAGTTGTTTGATGGTGATCCGTCGATCATCTCGAACGAGTGTGTTTGCACGCTCCGCCATTGCAGGAGTCACAGCTGTGCACAGCCGGCCCGCACGCGGGAGATCAGACAGTCTTGCTTGACCTTGCGGCGATGATGTCACACGCTTTGCCCAACGACTCACCGTGCTTTTGTCCACTGCCAGATCACCGTAGACATTCTGCAAGCGCCTATGAATATCTGAGATGCCCTGGTTTTCCGCCAAAAGAAACTCGATCACTGCCCGTTGTTTGCAACGCACATCCGTTACAGACGCCATTTTAACAGCTCCGTACAGCGCTGCCACCTGTTGGAAGTCAATGAAACTATACGAGACGAAGCGGGAATGTTTGAAAATATTCCACAAGAAATTTCCGGTTTTTTCAACCAAAATTGGCCGAGAAAAAAAATGTGTTGCATTACTTATTGAACTGCCCTCGTACATAGGTACATAATGAGTGCAAAAATAAAAGTACAAAAATGCCATCAAAGTAAAAATAATAGAATCAAACAAGTATAGCAATCTACAGCATTCTAGAAGTGGACTTGAGTGAAACAGTTATTGCAGGATATACCCTGTCAGTCCAAAAAGTTTAAAGATTATATTCATAAAAAATAAGGGAAGGATAAGATGATGGTTTTAATGTTTCAGGTGTTCTCCTCCCTCCATCTGAGTACATTGCACAGGATGTTCATACAACCAAGTGAAACTGTCGGGAAAGTATTTTTTTTTTATGTTGTTCAACTCTGTCTCAAATAACAAAAATGGAAATCCCTGGATGGAAAAATATAGAAAATAATGGAAAGACAAACAGTTATGTATAGAGGATTGGTGTGTGGCATACACAAATATGTCACAAAAAACAGTCAACACTAGCTTTGGAGCTTTTGTTCTTCTTCTTTTTTTTTTTTTTTTTCTTCGTCTTCTTCTAAACACTCTCTCTCTCTCTCTCTCTCTCTCTCTCTCTCTCTCAAACATACATACTCACAGTAGAGAGATGTGTTGCCTACAGTGAGAGTACAGAAAAGCAGGCTCAGTTCTCTTTAATTGAAGGACATAGAACCTGTTAAAAAAGTATATGTGATTGATGAAATAGCTACAGAAAAAAGCCACACAGTTTCCTGCTTGTCTCCCTATAATTGTCATTGATGTGCAATGAACTAGCATGGGCAAAAGTGAAAACACTGTTTATGGAGCGCCACATTTCAGGGAACATGTCCAATGACAAGCTTTTTAAGAATTCCAATGAATCCCTTGTGCCAGTAACTGCTGATGACAGAGAATGATACTGCAGGAAGGTCCAACAAATGGAAAAACATTACTGGAGGTGAGGTGGTGTTATCAAACTCACAGCAGACAAAATCATTATTAATATTGCTGAATCAGACAGTAGCAATGATAATAATGAATCATGCACAGATGAGGAATATAATGAGAATGATACTGAGTGTTTTGTGTCTACTTACAATTCGTCATTACATTTGCTAAAAAATGTTCAAAATTTTAATCATTCTTTTTACTGCCACAACGTTAGTTTTACTTCTAGCTCTTTTTAATTTTGAATTGCCATTGAAAGAAGGTTTTGGAATTAGTAACAACAAGCACCATTATTCAACTCAATTTCAATTTCCTAAATTCTATAAGCTTTTGTTATACTCCTGTCTCACTCTTTACTTTTAAGGATGTGCAACGCATAGCATCTGACAGCTTGTACAGCAGTTAATAGATGGCACTTTCAATGCTGCTTGGAGCATAAACTGATTTGAGGAGACAAGTGTAGTGCCAAGTCTGTGTGATGGATGTGCCAATTGTTTTCCCCTCACTGCTCCTCAACCCTCGTCAGCCCATGGTTTGAGAGTAGGTGGGCAGAGCTTTCAGATTGGGACTTGATTCTGGTGACATTGTTTGGAAGAAATGCCAGGTATTTCAAAACACCAACATCAGTGTGTCTCCAATTAGGTGATTTTCTCTGCCCGGGGACTGGGTGTTTGTGTTGTCCTCATCATTCCATCATCATTTATGTAAGTGGCTAGATTGGACTGTACAGATTAGGAATACGTACGGGTGCTGATGACTGTGCAGTTGAGTGCCCCACAAACCAACCATCATCATCCAGTTAGGCAGTGTGGAAGTCAACACCTACACAGCCTGGAATCAGAATACAAGCAGTACATTGTTGCTGCAGTCTGTATATTCAGGACAGCAACAGATTCCAAAACAATAGTAAGTCAGCTGTACATTAGGTATCCGTCAATGTTTTTCAGATATGCTTGCCAGGACCTGACAAAATGGCTGAAAGGATTCAACCAAGTTGTCAAATACAACAGATGGGAAGGCATAATGTTTTGGAAAACGTGTACTTTGACAGTACAGGCTCAGTAGTGGTCCAAGAACAATGAAGAGAAATGGTTGGGGTACATTCGACATTGAACAGAAGGAAACATTTGGTGACAATCAGCTGCAAGCCCACTTAGAAGAACAACAACTCAAGAACAGGCCCCAACATTATGGAGAAGTGACATGCAGAATGTTACAGCACTATGCCACATTGTGAATCTGAATATGACAAGTGCTTACAAAATGTCACACTTGATGCAAGAGAAGATATGAACCACACTATTATGGTAATGGATGTCACAACAAAGAAATTCATCGAGTGAGGCCACTGCAATGAGGAAATGCAACAGCAAAGGTGAAAGAGGTATGATGGCCTCCAGAGTGTAATCCCTATGGCAGTTGTGGAAGACCACAATAATGTCACCTCTCTCATACACCAGGTTGTTAGAGAAGAGATACAGCATTTTACAGCAGCCAAAACTGTAAAATCGAGTAAGCAGGAGATAGCAGCCGTGAATGTCAACTCCATACATCAGAAGGTAACAGGAAATGTTCAAGAAGAGATGTACAAATCACTAGCAGTAATCTCTGCCACCAATCAAACACACCAGGAGGAATGGACTCTGCCACCTCATACTTATTTGTCAAACGACAACCCAGCACCTGACCAATGCAAGTACAACCCACCCATCCACCAAGTATAACACTTTGCAGAAGAACAGGCATTTGGAAGATAGGGAGCAACAGACTGATATGTTCCACTGTGGACATCCTGAACACATATACTGTTACAAAGAGAAGAGAGGTGTTGTTAGCGAATACAGCATCGCAAGACATCAATGATCACATCAGTCCTAATCATGCCAGTCAACTGCAGTCGATTACTGTTGACAAGTAGGGTGAAACCCATCTTTGCACCCTGCATGAGGTAATTCCTCAACGTACTGTACCTGTTCCCCATTGCTGTACAGAAGAACCAGCTGCTCATCTATTCACAAACACTAAGTGAGGCAACCATCTGTGGACGTAAGACCACCACAGATGAAAAATCTCCATGTTTGATAGACACTAAGATACTAGTAAATCTCATTGGTATCATCATCGAAATCCAACCTTACCAGTTGCTAGTCAACTCAGGGGAGGGGGGGGGGGGGGGGGGGGAGCGCGGCGCTTCTTTTTTTATAATGTCGAGTTTTTATCATTGTCAGCTACAGAAAGCTATGTTTTGTGACATGAAATTGAATTTGCTGAAAGTCTTAAATGAGAAATACTCACAGCCCATAGGAACTTATGCTGCAAGAATAACTATGAATGACAGAAGCAGCACTTTGAATTTGTCATTTTAGCACAATATTGTCATAATGTTATTCTCAGCTGGGACTTTCGGCAGGTATCACAATCAGTCATAAACTGTGGAAATCAGAGTTCCAGATGACAAAGCCATTTGGTATTTAAGACATTGTTATCCAGCAGTCAAGGTGTTCAGTTGAATTGTGAAGCTTTTGTTAATTTGAAAAAGCTACGCAGGCTTATAAATGAAATCTACATACCAATGCCAATCATAAGTATTGTGCAATGGGGCAGCTGAAACAGCTTAGTGTCACTGATGAAAAATTGTGCTATCACAACAGACAATACAACGAAGGAAGTCACCACTGAACTGCCAATAGAAACTGGTCTGATCAAGCAAGTGTTAGCCATTCTGTGCCATATTTTGACACTTTCAAATATAGAGTGGAGAAAGACAAACCAAGCAGCCCATGGTAAAACACTGTATAAACACCCAGTGCTCATATAAGATGTCCCCAGCTGAATGACAGATAATCCAGGAAGAAGTGGAGGAGGTGTTGCAAGATGATATCATTAAACCTTGAAAGAGTCCTTGGTCCTGGCCTGTGGTCATGTCAAGAAGAAATGTAGCATATGGCATATTTTGTGTTGGCTATAGGTCGCTGAATAAAATTATGAAAACAGATTTCTGCCCATTGCTGTGCAGTGATTGCACCCTAGACTGTTTAGGAGCAAAGCATTCCTCAGTTATGGACACATAGACAGGCTATCGGCAAATCGAGGCTAACTGGGAAAAGACTGCCTTCATAACACCTGATGACCTCTTTGAGTTCAAAATTTTGCCGTCTGAATTGTGTAACATTCCAGCCAAGTTCGGAAGTATGATGGACAACATGTCTTTGTCATCTGGATGATTCTGTCATTTTATGAAGACATTTGAGCTCCCTCACAACTGTTTTCAATTGTGTTCATGCAGCCGGCCGGTGTGGCCGTGCGGTTAAAGGCGCTTCAGTCTGGAACCGCGTGACCGCTACAGTCGCAGGTTCGAATCCTGCCTCGGGCATGGATGTGTGTGATATTCTTAGGTTAGTTAGGTTTAATTAGTTCTAAGTTCTAGGCGACTGATGACCTCAGAAGTTAAGTCGCATAGTGCTCAGAGCCATTTGAACCATTTTGTTCATGCTGTAGGCCTGTGTCTTAATTCAAAAAGGTGTCTTTTTGACAGCCAAGAAATAAAATTCTTAGGCCACCTAATACCGTATTTACTCGAATCTAAGCCGTACTTTTTTCCGGTTTTCGTAATCCAAAAAACCGCCTGCGGCTTAGAATCAAGTGCAAAGTAAGTGGAAGTTCTAAAAAACAGTGTGCGATTTGTGCTTTTACCAGTGGGGGGGAATGTATTAGGGGGTTAGTATAGTTACATATGTTACTAGCTTGGACCGTGGCGTTACCCATGGTTAAACAGTTATTTATAAATAGATGTCAATGCCGAAACTCACTATTCACGCGTATGCACTATCAGAAAAGCCATCCTTTGTTATATCTTTAAAAGTACATTATAGGTAAAGCTTATTTACAATATCATCTACATACAGGTATACGACGGGAATTCAAAAAGTAAAGGCACGTTTGTGAAAAGCTGTACTTATTCTGATGATAGAAAACTGAAACATGCGTTATTTTTCTACGTAAACTCCTTGGAGTTCAATGCAGTTTTCCCGACGTTTTATGTGTGTTTCTTTTTTTTTATTTCATCAGAAAATACGTTTTTTGGTTGCATCTGTAACTAGTTTTGCACCGCAGCAATGACATCTTCGTCACTCCAAATTTTCTTCCCTGTAGTGCTTCAGATAAGGATCCAAACATGTGAAAATCACTTGGAGCCAGGTCTGTACTGTATGGTGGATGTTCCAGCACCTCGAATCTCAACTCCTTAATTCCGTCGGCTGTCCGGGTGGCAGAATGTGGGCGAGCGTTATCTTGCTGCAGGATGACACTTCTTCACAGTTTTCCACGACGTTTGGATTTGATTGCAGGTTTTAGTTTCGTACGCAACACATCACATCCACCATACAATACAGACATGGCTCTAAAGCCTCGTTACGCTGATTCGACGTCTTGCAACATTGTGGCATGCTACGGAAATGTGGCGTGCGTCGTCTTGTAGCATGCTACAACAGGCAACGTCTTGCGGCGTATGTTGCATGCGGCAGGTTAATTTATACCAAAGCAACAGAATTTGTGCCACACGTGTGTCGGTATTGCAGTATAAAGGATGATAAAGCATCGCAGCGGCAGCCTACTTGGTACTTGCACATGCAGCTAATAACGGAAATGAAAACCAAAGGAAAAGAAAACGATGATGGAAGAGAATAGTATTTAAAGAAGGTCCACGAAATACTATCCTAGGAACTAGAAGCAGACGATGGTGCGTTATTTAGTAATATGCGCTTTCGTCCCAGGAGCGTTAGTCCGCTCCATACCGTTGCCAAAAGGTGGCCTAACGGTAAATGTTCGCACAGGTACCGGGCCGGTCACCACCCTGTAGGTGGGACTTTCAGCCGCCAAATGGTTCAAATGGCTCTGAGCACTATGGGACTCAACTGCTGTGGTCATTAGTCCCCTAGAACTTAGAACTACTTAAACCTAACTAACCTAAGGACATCACACACATCCATGCCCGAGGCAGGATTCGAACCTGCGACCGTAGCAGTCGCACGGTTCCGGACTGCGCGCCTAGAACCGCGAGACCACCGCGGCCGACTTCAGCCGCCAGCTCACCGAACTCTGCGGTACGACTGCTGCGGTATGACTGCCATACTACTCCCCTCGCAAGTAAACGGATGACGCACCTTAGACGAAAGCAACAATGACAACATGAGAATGATGATTTAGTTCTAAATGTTTTGAAGTGCTTAACTACTACATAACACTTTTTCAAAATTAATAAGCAAACATATTAATAGTATGACTGTATTAAAAATTTTCAGTGTTCGGCTCCACAGATTTAAATTATATGTAAAGTCTTACTCCAGTGCGTGGGAAATAAACATCCCAGGTTGGGATGCATAAACTAAATCCAGAGGAGTGGATGGTCTGATGCAGAGGGGGGGCGGGGGGGGGGAATCCCCCCCTGCAAATCGCACACTGCTAAAAAATGTTGGTAGGTGCCACCCCAACTAACTTCTGCCGTCGAATATATGTAGCGCTACACAGGTATGCTTTGCAGGCAGAAAGATAAATACTGGCGCCAAAACCATTGCGTCAGTAATTAAATTTTAAAAAATGATAGAAGACGAGCTTTCTTCTCCGCCCCGAGTTTCGACCAGTGCATTTTCATACATTATCCAACAAAGTAAATAGAAATTCCGTATTGTTCATCTTCGAATGTATCAGCCTTTCAAATATTTGTAGCAACAAACATATTTCTTTACACAAAAATATCAACAATCCACAAGGCTTTAGGATTGTTGCACGAGGGACACGGGATTGATGAGAGCAACGTCAGGCAATGGCGACTGCAGAGAGACAAATTATTTGAATGTTCAAGTAGTAGGAAAGCATTTAATGGGCCAAAGTGTGGCTGATATAATGCACTAGAAGTGATTTTAAATGAATTTGTTAAGGAACAGCGTCAGAAATTCCTGCCTGTGAACGCTGAAATTTTAGAAATTAATTGCTAGACAGCAAAAAATCGAAAATTTTAAGGCTAGTCGCAGCTGGATTGATCTGTTTATGAAGCGCTGGGGCTTTTCACTTAGGAGGCGAACTTCAATTGCCTAGAAGCTGCCGAAAAATTATGAAGAAAAACTTGTGGAATTTCAGCGCTTCATAATTAGGCAGCGCACAGAAAAGCAATGCCTTCTTGGTCAGATAGGAAATGCTGACCAAACTCCTTTATATTTTGACATGCCGTCAAATTATACGGTTGACGCTAAAGGAAAGAAAGACAGAAGTGTTCTTACAGCTGGGGGTGAAAAACAACGGATGTTTGTAATGCTTGCTTGCACAGCAGATGGACATAAATTACCCCCATTCATAGTTTTCAAGAGAAAGACTTTACCAAAATCGAAAGTGTTTCCAAAAACTGTAATTGTACGAGCAAACGAAAGTGGGTGGTGTTCGGAGGACATGGTGCTAGAATGGATTAGGTGTATGTGGAATCGTCGTCCTGGGGCAATGCTTGGTATGCGCAGTCTGTTGGTATTAGATGCGTACGCAGGCCATATAGCATCTGCAGTAAAACGAAAATTAGGGACAGCAAAACGGACTTGGCAGTAATTCCACGCGGGATGACGTAAATTCTGCAACCACTTGACGTCTGCTTGAATAAACCACTTAAGGACAAGCTTAAACGCATGCACACAGACGGGCTTTCGAAAAGCGACAGACATCTGACACCAACAGGACGTGCGAAACGCGCAAGTTTGTCGCAAGTGTGCCAATGGATTTATGATGCATGGAAGTGGGTTCCAAATCAGACTGTGCAACAAGCATTTTAAAAATGTTCGATATCCAATGCACAAGATGGTACGGAGGACGATGCTTTGTATGAAGAAATGAGCAACAAAGAATCGAGCGATAATGATTCAGAATCTTGACTCATATTTTAAACATTTCGTATAAGATGTATTACAAACCCAATGAAATTTTGTTTTAAATTTCAGCGTTTAATTTCTAAGTTACTTTCATTCTTATTTTATAAGTGTTGCTTCCCTGCACAGGATAGAAAAGGGTGGAGAGCTGCATCAAGCCAGTCTACGGACTGAAGACAACAACAACAACACACACTGTATTTGAAGTCACCACTAAAAATCGACTATGAAAATCCGATTGGCAAGACTGTTTGGGATGTATGTCAATATGGCTAACTCTACGTTCTGAATTGTTTCCTACCTGTAACAAGAGATGGTTGCCATTAGGAACTTGTATGAATCGTGAATCACATGCGGTATTCTCTTCACCATAAGAATAATATGAGGCGTGTTTTTTTAAGAAAGGCCCGTTTGAACATAAGTATACAACAAAAGATTATTTAAAAAAAGTAAATTTATTTTCAGAAAGTACATACTTCACTCTATTTTCCGACACAGTTGCCAAGTTTGTTGAAACATGTATCATACCTCTCAACCAATTTTAAAACGCCCTCTTCATAAAAACTTGCCGCCTGCTCCGATAACCAAGAGTTCACTGCCGTTTTCACGTCGTCGTCGTCGTCATTGTAACGGTTGCCACTGAGGTGTTGTTTGAGGTGGAGAAACAGATGGTAATCGCTCGGCGCAAAATCAGGACCGTAGGGTGGGTGGTCTAAAACTTCCCAGCCAAAACTGTCCAATAAATCGCGGGTCAGACCTGCAGTGTGAGGTCTTGAATTGTCATGGGGAAGGGCAATTCCCTATGTCAGCGTGCCGCGTCTTTTTATTCGCTCTGCGTAGCTTTCTCAGGGTTTGGCAGTATGCTTCTGCATCGATAGTGGTTCCTCGTTGCATGAAGTCGACCAACAAAACACCATGCCTTTCCCAAAACACCGACGCCATGATTTTGCGCTGCGACAGAGTCTGTTTGGCCTTCACCTTTACAGGTGAGAGAGAGAGAGAGAGAGAGAGAGAGAGTGTGTGTGTGTGTGTGTGTGTGTGTGTGTGTGTGTGTGTGTCTCCATTCCATGCTCTTTTGCTTCGATTCTGGCGTGATCCGCGAAACCCATGTTTCGTCTCCAGTTACGATATAACTCAAGAAGCTGTCACCTTCTTCATGATAACAAGTCAAGAACTTCATAGCACACTCATATCTTTGGCTTTTGTGGTCCTCTGTTAGGAGTTTCGGGACCCAATGGAGGCACAGTTTCCTAAATTTCAGGTGTTCAGAAACAGTGTTGTAAAGCACTGATCTCGACACGTTAGGAAATGCGTTTGAGACACCTGTTATTGTGAAGTGCCTGTTCTCACGAATCCTCGCTTCAACTGAAGCCACCACATCATCTGTAAGCAAAGAAGGGCGACCGGAGCGCTCCTCATCTTTGATTTTGTCACGGCCATCTTTGAATTCTCGTACCCACTTACGCACTTTGCTTTCACTCATAACAGTATGACCATACACTTCGCAAATCTGTCGATGAATTTCTGTAGCAGACAGGTTCCTTGCTGACAAAAACCTTATCACTGAGCAAACCTCACACGCGGCGGGCAGCTAGATAGTCTTAAACATTTTGAAAGCACAGAACAGAATCGTACAAGTTAGCTACAGAGCTGAAAATGAGCACAGTTGTTCCCGATGCATGCTCCTTCACGACGCACGTGTTGGTTGCTGTAAGCGCGCGAACTACTATAGTGCGAGTCATTTACGATGGCGGCCTAGTTTAGGTTCGTTCTGCGCATCTGACGTCACAAAACACAGTCAGCCAATGAACAGAGAACGACGTTGCCAGAGCTCGACTGCAGTTCAGAACACGGACGAGTGTCTTCAGTTTTAGAAACGTTCAGTCATAAATAAAGTAATTGAATAAAAGCAAACTCTTTATAGTCGACTTTCTTTTATAGAAAGTTTGGAAAAGCATTCTTTATAACAATTGCTTCATATTCTATTAATTGAATAAACCAAACAAGCAAAAAGCCTCCTAATTCAGGCGATAGCAAGGAAAGGTGTTTGTATCATTCTCATGAACCGCTTTTTCGCAATAAAGAACAGTGGTAATTGTTGATTTCCTATTGTACTACGATGAAACGTGAGTAATTCATAGTCATACCAACAGTCTTTGTCGGTATTTTGCGTGAACTTTTAGATCGTTTAGAGTCCCCCAGGACTTTTATTGAATGACAAGCTGCGTTAGCGTAATAGTTAAGGTGTTTGGCTGTGAAGCAAAGTTTCAGAGTTTAAACCTTGTGCATTGCTTAACATTTTCTTTATTTAAAAACAATATCGAAGTGTCTTACTTCATGAATTTTATTCGTTTGAATGTAATTTTTTGAAATTTCAAGTTCTTTGTCTCTTCATTATAATCATAATAAGTTTTCGGTTTTTCTAATTTTGTCCTCCAATATTTCTTTTCACAGCAATTAAAAACAATGAAAAGGCACACATACAATATTCATGTTATCTGTTTTGTTTGTATATCTTCTCATCTGTGGTCGCTGTTTTACTATTCATATTGAGATATATTATTTTGCGACAGTATTAAAAGTATTATTTAGAGCAGAATTTCGGCTCGTACGTTGTTGAGCTACTTGATTGTCTGACGCAATTCTTTGCTTTGCTGCTTTGGCAACATGATCATATTAAATGTTTTCGTCGACTGATCTATGTTTTGGCAAGTATTTGCTGCCCGTTGTGACACACACAAATTGTTTGCGCACTGTGCCTCACTGACAATATATTTTAGTTTCCATGTTTTATTACGTCCACAATTCAGTTTTGTGTACTTCGCCAACTTTGTTTTAATCAGAACTTTTTAGAAAAAAGCGAAATGACTCTGGCATAAATAAAACTTTTATTACAGTCGCGAAAGACGGAATATTTCTGAATATTACGTACGACACGTATCTGGTACTTAAATGAGATATTGTTATACAGTAAATTTTATATGACATTTAGGTATCTTGTCCACATTTCATTCTCAACATTGTGGCAGCTAAAATCTACCATACGGAAAGTATACGCTATGGACTTTTACCTCTGCAAACTCTTCAAAATTTTGTGCAATGGTTTACTACAAATAATGCTGCACAATAACTGCGTTGAACATCGAAACAAAATTAAGTCATTTATGGGGGGAAGGTATCAGTCAAGAACATGTGTAAAAATCAAATTTTTGGGCCAAATAGTTTTTGTGAAATCGAATGATAAGTGTGTCAAAGCAGTCGGAACACCATGTGTCTGCACAGGCGAGCAGTGCAGTGATGACAAAATCGCGAACAGTGCGGAATGCGGGGAGCACGTCTCTGTACCAGCGAAAGGGTTAATGCGGCCGTGGTGGCTTTACTTCACTAACTGCGCGCTCCCCCCTAAACATTACTTTGCGAACTATATACTATACTAGGGCGTTTGCACCTGGCAACGCAGCAATCTCCCGCGTCTGGGCGGGCATGCGCGAGCCGCCAAGATAAAAGAATTGAACTATAGTGTCTACGACACAACGGACCTTACTTAAAAACACGCCTCGTAGAAATGTAAACATTATGCCATGTATTCTTTCGTGTTTGCTGCTATCTCATTTAAATCCTGTCTGCCTAATAAACTACAAAAGAGTGAGACAACAGCAAACGCGGAAGAATATACATATCATGTCAGTTTATATTTGTATTATTCTTATGCTGAATACAGTCAGAAATGAAGCACGACAATTGACTAGGTTTTTAAATCTAAGATGACTCTAAAGAATGTAATCTACTAAAGATGCGTCTGCAAACATTTTCAAACGGAGAAAAAGTTTCGCTAAACTCTCGTTCAGAACATCTTCTATCATACATAGTCTATTATTTGGTTCTTGTTGATCATTATAAAAGAAAGCAGCAGTGTAAGTAACAACAAATAGCGGTCTCGTGCTATTGTTTCACTAATGAGACAATTCCTCCCTTTTTTTTTTTACTGTAAGCGGCGGTAGCACGCACAAAAGCAAAACATGCCGCGAGCGGCGACAGGTCGTAAACACTCGTTATCACAATGCGACAAACAATGCATGGCACAGTACAATAATGCATTTTCAGCTTCGTGTGACGTAAACACCTATAACAAAGAGAACGGAACTTAACAGATCTAAGCAAAATAAGCAATCGATTCAAACCAGATAAAGCACGTGAAAAAGGAAGGGTACCCCTATAAATACGGATGGAGCGCCTGATGCATAGCAATGGCTACCTGGTAAAGCTTAACTGCTAAGCTTACGACTCGAACCTAACTACTGTAGCTGTTGCATTCGACATAAATTGTGTCTCATGTTACAATGGACCAACTTTGTTTCGATTTGGAGGTGCGGTCTAAAACCTTTCTTTCCCCTTGAATTTCGAGTCTCAAATTTCAGATGCGGCTTAGATTCGCGAATTTTTTTTTTTTCCTTGATTTCGAGTCTCATTTTTCAGTTGCGGCTTAGATTCGAGTGCGGCTTAGATTTGAGTAAATATAGTAAATGGCAATGGAGTCCCTCCTGATCCAGAGGAAATAAGAGAAGTTACAGATTTTCCAGCTCCTAAGCACATTCATGATGTGAAAAGTTTTCTTTAGCCATTTCATCAATCACATACACTTTCATACTAGCGATTCATAAGGACTTCAGTACCATGGCTTATCCACAGTGCTTACCATGTCCAAGATGAACTACTCTATAACAGAGAAGGGATGACTTGCAGTTATTTGGGCATCAACAGGTTCCAACCACATTTGTCTGGCAAACCATTCACTGTTGTGAGAGACCACCATTCTCTGTGCTGACTGACTACT